>NW_018250908.1:11099-15922 GCF_001263595.1 Phalaenopsis equestris
AGTTGTTGTTTTGTGTGATGTGTGTGATTAAATTTTGAGTTGTTTTATATTTTGAATGTTGTGGAGGTGAATTTTATCTTGGTTGATTTTAACTTTGGTTTTGGTTTTGGTTTTGTGGCTATCCTGATAGTTTTAGTTTTCATGCAGGGTGACATTATTGTTTAGCATGTAGGTTTGTATTAACATTAAAATTATAGTATGAAAGTGCAAGAAAGACAGTTCTATAAATTGTAAAAGCGTACCTGGTGAGTCATCTCATTCCACCACCTGAAACTTAAAATGCATGTGAGGGCAGTTCATTTAGAGGCAAAAAGAAATGCAAAATGTAATGTTTTGGTAGTTTTCCTAACCCTATGTCATATCTTGGTGGCAACTTAGGAGTTTAATTAAGGATGATTTAGTTAAGCAAAGCATATTAAGTTTAGTAGACCTCTGAGGTATCCAACAGGTTAGGAGGAAGAAGCAGGTCCACGCTTCCCTCTTATCACATGGTGAAAATCCTCTAGTTCATTTAAACTTATTATGTTGCTCAATAATTTACCCTATTAACACCCTAATGCTATATGAACATTGATGTCCTAACCATCCCGAAGAGTAGGGTAATTATCATTTGTAATTTAATTTTGAAGATTATGTGAATGAAGACGCTTAAAGGGGGCAAGCTTGTGTTGTTGGAACACTTAGCCAAATTTTAATCCTAATTGGGCTTGTAGTTTTTTAAAGGGCTTAAATTTTGGCTATGTTTTCTTTTCTAATCCTCATTTAATCAATCTTGATTTAACAAGCCTTTAAACCAAGCCTTTAAGACCTAGGTGAGTGTCTTAATTAATTTTGAAAAGGTTAAGTTTTAGGTGATCATGACTCATTATTTGAATTTCATTTGAACCTCAAATAGGGGTATTAAATTGATTAATTATCGGCTTTAAAAGTCATACCCCTAAGTCCTAGGTTCTTTTAATTTTAATAAACCTCCAAATTTTAATAATTTAAAAATTTTTTAATTCATCTTTTTAGTTAGGAAAGTGAGATGGGTTTCTAACAACTAATCCTCTTTTAATTTAAGTCTTCTAAACAAGTTAATTAAGATCAGAGGTTGCCCATTTCCCTCCTTGAATTAAGCCTAAATGTTAATTAAGGCCAAATTCCTAAAATTACACTTTTGCCCCTAAGGTTCTAACGCTTCATAATTTGTCAAATTCAAATCAAATATCTTCGAAATTTTTATTCTACCTCAGTCATGGGTTAGTTAAGAAGTCAGAGGAGAAAATGTGATTTTACAAATTTTGATTTTATTTCTATAATTATTTTCATGCAAAAATGGGATTTTTCAAAAAAAATTTACTAACTTGACCAAGGTGAAGCCTAATAAGTTGAATTTTTTACTGAAGGTAAACCTAGACAAAAGGCCATCCGGACAAAATTTCATGATTTTTTAAAGTTCATTTGAATTATTAAAACTATTTTAAGTTCTGGGGTATTTATTAAATATAAACAATTTTAAATGGGAAAAATTAAGTTTTGCATTTTTGAAAAATCTTCCTGAGGACAAAGAACCAAGAGAAGTAAATTTTATTTTATTTTTTTATTTTCCTTTGATTTATTGGAATTATTTTAGTGGAAATCAATTTTTTAGCCTTTAAAAATTATTTGAATATTCAAATTACCATATCTTTATTTAGAAAATCAGGAAAAATATTAGTGCTTAGGAAACAATTTAGAACATTTTTATTAATTTTATTATTTTTGTGATTTTTATGAATTTTTAATTATTTAAATATTTAAAATTGGCTAAAAATGAAGTTTTTATTTTAAATACCATTTTATTTTTATAAAATTCCCCTGATCACAGAGAACTCCAAAAATTAGTTTTCATAATTTTTTGAGTTATATTTTGATCATTAAAAACTATTTTAGCGCAAAAAAAAATTCAACCTAAAAAATCAATTTAGGCCATCAAATGGACTCAAAATGTTTTAAAATTTTTATGAAGAGTTCTTTGGATCTTAAAAAATAGTGGAGATCAAAAATCAAGTAATTTTGATGTTTATATTTTCTAAAATTAATTATCTTAGTGATTATGGGTTTATGAAGATTAGGTGCATTTTAAATGACTTGACTCATGAGAAATTTTGCTAAGGATTCTCTAGTCATAGTAAACCTTCAAAAATTTTCATGGATTTTTCCTAAGCAACATGCTAATTATTATGATTAATTTAAGCACACAATGTACATAAACTTGAAAAATATGGATCTCTGTCTAAAGGTCTTCTCTGGCTTTGGAAAAATCAAGGAAGGTTCCCCATGACTAAGGTTATAAAATGCCAAAAATTCAAACCATGGTAAAATGCCTATATGCATTGGGAATTAAAAAACTAAAGACAATGTTTAATTAATAAAAAGAAAACATGTATCAAATGGACTTTAAATTATTTCCACATTATTTTTCTCTATTCACTGAGCAAGTGGGTATTTTTATTTTACTTTTGTGATTTTTCTACACCAAGATATAAATTTTTAAAGTTAGGGGTCATTTTTTGATTTTTATTTAATTCCCTATTTATCTATTTAAGTGTGCGGCAGTGAATGGATCCTAGGCAGCTCTGAAGCTCCATGCGGTGTGCTCCCATTTGATGTTGTCGTCCACACTAGCAGCCACGTGTCTCGCAGTTCATGTAAAGAAGCGCTGCCTGGCTTCAACTTGACTGTTCATCTGATACACGCTCGATCGAATGGCGTTCCGTCCTCCTCCCCAAAGGCCTAGCCCTAGAACCGTCCATCTTCCAAGCTTGATATCTCCCTCATTTCTCAACCAAATTAAATGATTTTTTTTTAAATGTTCATCTAGACTAGAGGAACATATTTATACAGTTATGATGCCATGAAATCAAACCCAAACAAATGGAGAATCAAAAGAGGCTCGGGATGAGGAGGAGTTCAATACCTTTGCTCTGAGAAGGGAAGCTTCAATCAGAGATGCTTGGCACATTTGTTGGAGTCCAAGGAGGCTAGGTATTGAGCCTCTGGTTGTGGTGAAATGCCTAGACCCAAATTTGACCAAGGCCGATTTCAGGTGTCGATCAAAGTCTATACTATGGGCTCTGTGGAAGGGGGATTTGATGGGGCCTTGGCTTCTTTCAGTGTTGTGAAGATGTGGGTAAGTTTAATTTTATTTTGGTGGATTATGGAGGTGTATTGAGCTCTGTCCTGGTTTGAGATGAAAGTTTGAGCTCAAAATTGAGCTTCCACAGTGGGAATTAGTGGGGGAAGATGGTTGGATTGCACTGAGGAGGTCTCAAAGAAGCTCAGTGAGTTATTTGGGAGGCTTTCTCTGAGAAAATTTTAGCACTCCCTCCATGGCCATGGAGTAGAGCTTTTTATAAAAATAGCCAATGGGTGGCTCTGTGGGTCAATTGAGGGGTGCAAAATGGTGCTTAGGTGGAGGGAAGAGAGGCTCCAACATCTCGTTTGAGTGAGGTGGCCTCTAGGTTTTATTTGGGTGAGACTCAAGGGGAGGTGGCCCTCATTTTTGGCTTTTCTGATGACTAGGCCGGCCGACCACGGCAGGGGAGGTGGCTAGGTGGTCAGGTGAGCCAGGGGAATATGTCACAGCAATCTAATAGGCTAAGGTTTAGTTTTGGCAAAATGATCTTAATCCTAAGAAAATATGGAAATCAAATCTCTTAATTTAGAGAACCATTGGTCCATGTCTCACTTAGCTTGGTTTAGATGAGTTTTGGCTCAGTCTTAAGATCCAACTAATGGTTGTGGAATCATTAATTTTGTGACTTTGGGGTGGTTAGGCCACATTTAGTGCATGGGTCCAAGTGGGTGCAAATGACCAAAAATTAGGTTTGGGCTAGGTTATCCATGTCAATTGGTCAAAATAAATCTTGCATTTGGTGTAATCCATGTCAATTGGTCAAAATAAAGCTTGCATTTGGTGTAAGTGATTGTAATGAATAATTTTGGTGAAGGATGAAAAGGGTTTTGAGTTCAATTGGAGGGTCAATTTGAAGGATTTTGGAGATTTGGTTATTTTGGGCATATTGGGCTAGACTTAGGTCTAGATTGGGCTAGCCGCGGGCTAAGTCCAAATTTATTATTCATAATGGTCAATAGGAACCTAATGAAGAGTTTTCAACATACATTGGGTGTCAATTTTGGGGTTAAGGCAATCAATTTGGTGAAATTTTGGGACATAGTCAATTTGGGGCAAAATTTGGGGCTTGCTTCATCAAGACTAATTGATGGTCAAATTTGATGTTTAGGAATGTTATAAAGAGTTTTAAACATAAATTATGCTCAATTGAGTGGGTTATGGGTTCAATTTGATGAGATTATGTCATGTGACCAAAATTGGGGGTTGGCTTAAATCAAAATTGGGCTCAAATCATGAACCAATTAGGCTTGGATTTGGTTTATTTTGGTCATATGAAGAGTTATTTGACATTAGGATTGAAATTTGGGGAGATTGGGGTCAAATTGATGGACATTTGAGTTGAATTTAGGAAAATTTAGGCCTTTAAAGGCAATTTTAGGGACCTTGGTCAAAGATGGTCAAATTGGCCAAAGTGGGTGTTAAGAAAAATGAAATTAGGAATATTTGGAATTTTTGGGGAATTTAGAATATTTGGGGAATTTTTGGGATTTTTTTGAAATTTTTTGGATTTTGGGCTAAAGAGGGGTGTTTTGGTAATTTAGTAATTTTTGGTGATTTTGGGTAATTTGGGTTTCTCAAAAGGTTTAAAATGATTTTTTTTCTTTTGCACAAGTTTGGGTATTTTGGATAAATTTGGGAATTTTGGCCAAATTTAGGGTTTCAA
>NW_018250908.1:15932-19231 GCF_001263595.1 Phalaenopsis equestris
TGGTCTTAGCCAAACCCTAGCCTAGGGCTAGTAGGTTTAAAGGACCATCTACATGAGTATCCCAAAATTATCAAGGGATCAAAGTCAGGAAATTCTGGTGATTATGAGTGAAGTGAGTGCCTTAGCTCTAGTCCAACACCCAAGGTCAACCTTAAGGTCAAATAGCCCTATAGGAACTCTCTGTGAGCTCCCTAATAATGACCCCACCTACTAAGTGCTAGAGGTTAGGATCAATATGAGGAACTTCAAGTTGAGTAAAGAAAAGTTTAGAGTTTCTAATGGTGAGGGTGTCTAATGGTGAGGGTGTCGTTTCTAGCTTTATAAGAATAGTCAATAGGAAAGTCCTATGGCTAGACCTTAGGCTACTAAAGAGAAAGACTAGACCTCAACCAAAAATGAGGTCAACAAATGGACCCCTAATAGGTGTGGTGTGCTAGGCAAAGCACACCACACTTATCGGCGTTGACCGACGAGATCAACAAAATCAATACAAACTCCTAAGTCAAGAGACATAGAAAGAGTGAAAGTCAAGAAGTAGGGACTCTTGCTAGGGAATGGAGAGTGGATTTTGATTTATGTGATTTCAGGAATTTATAAAAAATGGGAATCAATGTGTAAGTGCTGACCCCAAGGTGGGATTTGAAATTTAGGTATTAATTTCATAAGAGGGTTGGCAGTTAGGGACCGACCCAAAAAGGAAATGAATCACAAGTTGAGGACTGATTCCAGAATTAGGATTGAAAGTTAAGGATCAATCATAAAAGAATGTCGGAGATTAGGGACCAACTTCAAAAGTAGTGAATCAGAAATTAGGGACTGATTAAAAAATGAGAATTGAAAGGTAGGGATCAATCTCAGAAGAGAGCGTCAGAAGGTAGGGTCAGACCTCAAAAAGAGTGAATCAAAAGTTAGGGACTGATTTGAAAAGAGAATTGATAGATAATGGTCATTCTCGGAAATAGAGCGTCAGAAGTTAAGGACTGACCTCAAAAGGGTGAATGAGAAGGTGGTGTCTGATTTGAAATGAGAATTGACAGGTAATGGTCAATCTCGGAAAGAGAGCGTCTGAAGGTAAGGACCAACCTCAAAAGGGTGAATCAGAAGGTAGTGACTAATTTGAAATGAGAATTGATAGGTAATGGTCATTCTCCAAAAGAGAGCATCGGAAGGTAAGGACCGACCTCAAAAGGGTGAATCAGAAGGTAGTAACTGATTTGAAATGAGAATTGATAGGTAATGGTCAATCTCAAAAGAGAGTGTCGGAAAGTAAGGACCGGGACTGACCTCAAAAGGGTGAATCAGAAAGTAGGGATTGATTCAAAATGATAATTTACAAGTATTGGTCAATCTCGAAAAGAGAGCGTCGGAAGGTAAGGACCGACCTCAAAAGGGTGAATCAGAAGGTAGTGACTGAGTTAAAATGGGAATTGACAGGAAATGGTCAATCTCAAAAGAGAGCGACAGAAGGTAAGGACCGACCTCAAAAGGGTGAATCAGAAGGTAGTGACTGATTCGAAATGAGAATTGACAGGTAATGGTCAATCTCGAAAAGATAGCGTCGGAAGGTAAGGACCAACCTCAAAAATGTGAATCAGAAGGTAGTGACTGATTCGAAATGAGAATTGACAGGTAATAGTCAATCTCAAAAAGAGAGCGTCGGAAGGTAAGGACCGACCTCAAAAGGGGTGAATCAAAAGGTAGGGACTGATTTGAAATGTGAATTGACAGGTAATGGTCAATCTCGAAAAGAGAGCTTCGAAAGGTAAGGAATGACCTCAAAAGGGTGAATCAGCAGGTAGTGACTGCTTCGAAATGAGAATTGACAGGTAATGGTCAATCTAAAAAAGACAGCGTCGGAAGGGAAGGACTGGGACTGACCTTAAAAGGGTGAATCATAAGGTGGTGACTAATTCAAAATGAAAATTGACAGGTAATGGTCATTCTCAAAAGAGAGCATCAGAAGGTAAGGACCGACCTCAAAGGAGTGAATCAGAAGGTAGTGAGTGATTCAAAATGAGAATTCTACAGAGTTTGTAATGTTTAATTTAAAGAGATGTGTTGTATGTAAATGTTGACATTGTTGAAGAAGATCTGTGAAAATTTGCGAGTTTTTGCATAGAATGTGAAATTTTGTGGTGATGTGAAGAGAATTATTGCAGACAAAGATAGTTGTGTTGCGCGAGCAAAGAGTAAGATATTCTGAAATCGAGAGAATCCAATCAACAGATTTATTTTCATTTCTCATTGTTTTTATCATGTTTAATTAGTTTTTTTATACGTTTTCAAATTTTGATTTTAGTTGGTTGATTTTTTAGAAGAGATTTTTTTTTGTTTGTTTGTTATTGTTATTATTACATTTTTTTATTTGAATTTTATTATCACCGAAAATTTTGTTGTTTTGTTCTTTGTGCATTGTAATTTTGAACCAACGTGTGGTTCGTGGCTTCCATCCATCGCATAAAAGGCAATTGACAAAAGGACACATTTCCGAAATAAACTTCATTAATCTGCTCTAATAAAATGTTACAGATCAAGTGTAGGCCAATGCCTCAAAAGGTACAATATGCAAAATGCATCAAAGTACATCCAAAATATCTCATGTCAAGTATACATTATAGGCTGAGCATCTCTGATACCTATCATATTTTTGTAATGTAGTAAAGTAGAAAGGAATCCTCTGACTATCTGTTCCTTCTGTGATGAGCACCTGATCGAGCTGACCTTCTAAGTCATGCTACAAGACAAGAGTTCCCTTCACATGTTCTTAGAGGTGCAACCCTCTCATAGCTCGTAAGGCAGTAGTTTCTCTAGCTCTTGACCTGGCTAAAATTCATTCGACATCCTATTGTCGTCTATTCATCGGAAGGTTACGGACACCCTGCGGTGTCGCACTCCTGGAAAGCAATGCTTGGTAACGTCTGCACTATTGCCTTTAAGAACGAGAACTGAGCCAACTAGTAAGGGACTCTCCACAGAGCCTTTGAACTCACTAGTACCGATGATGTCAATTTCTTTCCCAAATAGAATGTTACTTTTACTCATGAATGAGATCGTACAAAAAGGCCTCACGAAGACATGGCGATTGATGTGTGGAGGAATGCAATCACCCTTGTCGTAGATGTTGATAATACAATTATTTGGAATGCAGGTAGCAGGTAGAATACTCCATCTAACCATTCTTTTGATCATCCACTTTATCATTGGCGGTAGTGGATCTACTTGATTGTGTCTAAGGATCCCATGTGGATTCCCCTGTCTGTCATTTGTGAAGTTGTAGCAGTAGCCACAATGGCTAGTAA
>NW_018250908.1:19300-29389 GCF_001263595.1 Phalaenopsis equestris
CCTTAGATAAAAAATGCAGTCAAGAATACTTGTTCGTCAGTCTTTGAGAAGACTCTGGTATACAGTTCTAATCCCTCCAGTATGTTGATGAATTTTCCCTATACTTCTTCGTAGAATTCAAAGTCTCTTTTATTTACATTGCTCATTTTATAATATTCCACCGTACTGGGAGTAGACAGTTGTCGTGGGTATTCCCTCATTTGAACATCAATGGGAACCTAAGTTGGTGTTGTCTCTGGCTCTAACAGAATGTATGATTCTATGTCTGACAGGACGTTTGGCTCTATACCCCGTGAAACATATGACTCTGCATCCATTGGGACATATGGCTCTGCCTCTATCAAGTAATCAGTGGTCTGAAATCCATAATCAGTAGATTCATATTCATCTAATGTGTTGTAGTGTTGTAGATATAAGACGTTGCAATCTGGGCACTCCACGAATGCCCCTGTAGCTGACGCTCGTGCAGGTATTTTGGCATTGCAGGTAGGGCAACCCGTACACAGAAAATCTGAAGCTGGTAGTATCTTCGGTTTTGTAACAACCTCAAACTTCTCATTCCTAGCAGGCTGGCTGGAAGAAAGTCTCTTTCATGCCTGGATCATAAATGTGTCCCTCGGGAATAGGAGTGAGCAAGTTGTCTGCCTCTTTTTTTCATCTCTTTTCTTCTCGTAAGAAAGCTCTCTATTTTTGTTGGCTAGTGTTTCTTCGTTGTGTCCTTCATAGTGGAGCAAACAATATCCTTTCATTATCAACAACAACTAGGCCCCCAGTCGGCATAGCTATCATGGATGGTAAACAGCTTGTCATCGGGTCCTATTGTACCATCACGTTCTTTCTCTTTAGCGACGCACTGTCTTTGGCGGCCACCCTTAGTAGTGAAAGCAACCCTTTCTTTTCCTGTCCGCCGACTGACAAAATTCATTAAAGGACCTTCGTAATCCATGCCGACTTGGTTAAATTCCATGTTGAAATCTATAGTGCCACCCTGCGGTGTCATTTCATCATTTATTGTGAGATTCCAGCCATCTTTAAAGGTGAAGATCAGCCTCTGGGCTGACATTGCTCTGCAGTTGACATGAAAAATGTCAGTGCGTTCAAACTAAGCGTGAACAAGAAGAAAACAAATTATTTATCAAAGAAATTTTTTTTGTTTATTTTGGTGAAGAGATCATTTATTTATGCGTGAATTTTGTTTAATTTAGTAGCATATTAAGTTTGAAAAGAGGAAATTGAAGTGTGATTTTAAAAAATTTATTATGTTGAGGTTAATTTTGTTACAAAAATTTGGACCTTTAGACTTTTGGCCACATAGATAACCCCCAGAATAATCAAAATTTTACAATTTTCAAATCAAGCGGTAATAAGCAATGTTAGGTTGTGTAACATGTTTTCAAGTATCGTCAGTTGATTGGCAGCATGGGTCTTTCACCCTGGAAGTCCACTAACTGGTAGGCTCCTTCTGCGTAGACCTTTTCAACGACAAATGGTCCCTCCCAAGTTAGCTCGAATTTTCCACCTATTTTGCGGCGTGCAAGAATAGGCCTTTTGAGCATGAGGATGAGGTCACCAACTTTAAATGTCCTTGGGCGGAACAATTTCTCATGAGCTTGCACCATCTTTGCCTGATAAAGCTCCAAAATTTGTTGTGCTTCAAGCCATTTTCCTTCAAGCTTCTCTAGTTCTTCAAGTTTGAGCTTCGTATTTTCCTCTGATGTAAGTTGATTAGTGACTGCGACTCTGAGAGACGGCGTCTGAATTTCTACTGGCAGTACGGCCTCCCAGTGGTAGTTCGGCCTCGGAGCCGTACACGAGCATGTAGGGTGTACACTAAGTGAGAGTCCCGAATGTTTTTCGATAGGCCCACAAAGCTTCTAAAAATTTGTTGTGCCAATGTCTTTTATTTTTCTCTAGTGTTTTCTCTAAAATTTGTACCAATGCTTTATTGAAGGCCTCGGCTAGGCCATTTGCCCTAGGATAGTAGATTGTTGAATATCTCCAATCTATCATGTGTTGTCTGACAAAGTTGTTGATCTTTGTACTTTTGAATGTCGTCCCATTGTCGGAGATTACTTTGCATGGTACAACAAAATGGTAGACAATTTGGCTTTTGAAGAATTGGAGGACATGTTGTGTTATAACCTCTTGTAGCGGCACTGCCTCTGCCCATTTAAAGAAGTAGTCCATAGAGGCGAGAATAAACTTGTGTCCTTTAAAAGATGGAGGGTCTATTATACCTATTATGTATGTGCCTCAACACTCCAATGGCCATGAAGCAACAGTTGGGTGTAGCACATTTGGATGTTGGTTCAAGACTACCCCATGCACTTGGCACTGGTGACATTTTCTGGTCGTCTCCATGCAGCCGGACATCATTGCTGGCCAATAATATTCGAGTCTTTTGATCTTCATTTTCATCTTTGGCCCTGACTGGTGAGCGCCACACAATCCGGCATGTACTTCTTTGATGATATTTTGTGCCTCGGCTTTGCTTAAGCACCATATTCACATCTGGTAGAACAATCTTCTGTAGAGTAAATCACCTACTAGGGCATACAACTTAGCCCTTTTTGTGATGTGATGTGCCTCAGACTTGTCTTCTGACAACTTTCCAGTATGCAAATATTCTATTAATGGCTTGTGTCAATCTTTGTTGATATCCGCAACTACAATCGTTGTTTCCTCTTTTCCAAGCTTGTGTAGATTTTCAAGGTCAATTTGAGACAAAACCTGTCTTCCTTGTACTGCGATTTCAATGGAATCCTCCGGGGGACATGCCAATTCTTTAGCGAGCTTTTCTAGTGCATCAGCATGGACATTCTCTCCCCGAGGAATCTGATAGAAAGTCACATAGGTGATTTGCTCCAGTAGCCTCATCACTTATCGGTGGTATTCTGCTAGTCTTGGTTTCAAAATTTTGTATTGTCCGGCGACTTGTTGAATGAAAAGTTGAGAATCACCGTAGATGGCAATATCTATTATGTCCATTAAAATCACCAACTCCAACCCAGTGACTAAGGCTTCGTATTCTGCTTTGTTGTTGGTGCATGGCTCTGTTAGGTGGTATGAGAACCTCAACATACCCTTATTTGGCATGATAAATATCAAACTGACATCTACTTTGCCCGGTATGACTGTGCCTGATCCTTTGTCTTTTCTAGTTGATGAAGCACCATCGAAGTATATTTCCCAGCGTTGCGCACTGGAGAATTCCATTTATAGTACTTGTTCATTTGGTAGTTCGTCGTCGAGAGGAGACCCAGCTGGCAGTGGGTGTACAGCGAGAAATTCAACTAAAATATGTCCCTTGATAGCACAGAAGGGATCAAAAGTTATATCAAATTGCAAAAAAATCATCAACCATCTTGCTAGACATCAAGAGAGTGTTTGTCCGGTCATCAAATATTGCAACAAATTAACTTTTGAGATTAGGGTAATTTTATGACAGAGCATGTAATGTCTAAGCTTTTGGGCAGCAAAAATTAGTGCTAGACAATGCTTCTCAATAGGTAAATACCTCATCTCCGTTGGTATTAGACAACGACTCAAGTAGTAGTAACCATCTTGCTAGACATCAAGAGAGTGTTGGTCCGGTCATCAAATATTGCAACGAATTAACTTTTGAGATTAGGGTAATTTTATGACAGAGCATGTAATGTCTAAGCTTTTGGGCAGCAAAAATTAGTGCTAGACAATGCTTCTCAATAGGTAAATACCTCATCTCCGTTGGTATTAGACAACGACTCAAGTAGTAGAGTGTGTTTTCTTTACCCTCATCGTTGACTTGGGCTAGGAGCGCTCCAAGAGAGTCATCTAAGGTCGCGGTATAAAGTATCAAAGGTTTCCCTGGGATAGGGGCTGCTAAATTAGGAGGTATCATTAAATATTATTTAATGTCCTCAAAAAGCCGCTGACATTTCTCTTCCCAAATGAATTTTGCGTCTTTTTTAATTAATGTCGAGAAGGGCTGACATCTACCTAAGAGATTAGAAATAAAGCGTCTCATATATAACAACTTTCTCTGGAAGGAGCGTAGTTGTTTCATAATTTTAGGAGGATGCATTTCTAGATAGCTTTAATCTTATTTGGGTCGATCTCGATTCCATGATGACGAATAACAGATCCTAGAAATTTCCCAGAGGTGACACCAAAAATGTACTTTAAGGGATGATCTTATATCATTGTAACTGTTCAAACACAATCCTCAAATCATACAAATGGTCTATTTTTTGTTTACTTTTGATAACCAAATCATCCACATAGCATTCTACGTATAGCACTCTGCGTAATTGTAAATGAGGTCGTCAAAAATTTTTGTCATTACTCGTTGATATGTTGCTCCAGCGTTCTTTAACCCAAACGGCATCACTGTGTAGCAAAAAATTTTGATCAGTGTCCTGAAAGCTGTAACTACAACATCCTCGGGAGCCATGTTGATTTGGTTGCATCCCGACAATCCATCCATGAAGGAGAAAATTTCATATGTAGAAGCGATATCCATCATCATTTTTGGTATTGGTAGTGGAAACTCGTCTTTCGGACATGCTTTATTTAGATCTCTGACAACGCAAACACGGATTTGTCCATTTTTCTTCTTGAAAGGTACAATATTGGCTAATCATATGGAGTATTGCTCTTCTTTTACAAAGTTAGCATCTATTAATTTCTTTACCTCAACGATGACTTGTTGCTCTATTTCAATGTGCCTTCTTTTTGGAGCTTGTTTTATTGGGGTTATATTCTTGTCCACCCCGAGTTTATGAATCGCAACCTCTGCTGACATTCCTGGAATTTCATCATAGCCCCATGCAAAGCAATCTTTGGATTCTGTTAATAATCTAATCAATTGCAGAGATTCTTCATCACTGAGTAGAGAACTTATAAATGTAGACCGGGTTTGTTCTTCAGTCCCGAGGTTAATTTCTTTCAATTCATCAATTGTTAATTTAGTTTCCTCCTCAAATTCTTGCGGAGCATCTTCTATTAGTTGATCAGTAGATTCATCCTCTATATTGAGGCAATCCTCTTGTGATTCACTAGTAACAACCATACACAATTTTGAATCATCGACTGGTCCAACTATACCAAATCCGAGACCCTCTTTTGAGTTGAGAGTTCAACTTTTAACATTCCATAATTTTTCAAAAAGTTGTAGTATATCATTTGTCATTTGTTTTGCCCTTGTTGAATTAAATTTTGTATGTAAGGCGAAAAGTAACCAAAAGGTAATTCCATTAATTCATTAGGATCCTCATCCAAATTTACATGATTTTCAATATTAGTAGAGGTAGAAGCATGGTAAAATTTGATTGGCTTTGAACCAACACTACGGACTTCCTTGACCTCCAAACTATCGACCTTTTGAGGGAATTTTTTTATCATTATTTCATCTTCAGAATTGTCTTCATCATTTTATCATTATTTCTTCTTCAGAATTGTCTTCATCACCAATGTTGATGGTCGGCCTGTCCGTTCAACAATTAGATTGATTCATCCTCGTCCACGTCCCCGGCCTCGACCTCGAGTGCGCGAACCAAAAGAACCTCCACCAATTTGATATAGACCGGTGGTGAAAGATTGTTGAAGCAGAGTTGAATGGCCTCCTTTTTGTGATTTTTCTGAATCTTCATTTTTGTTTGTCAGAATCTCGCGTGAGAAGATAGTTTTCTTTGGTGGCGCGTAGTAGGCAGCATCTTCATGAATACTGACTTCATGAATTGAAAACGATTGTAAATCTCCTTTGATGCAGTATTCTTGTCCTTCTTTGTAGTATTTGATGCACTGATATAGAGATGACGGAACCATATTGTGCTCATGAATCCACGGTCAACCAAGTAGAGCGTTAAAAGAGGTCTCGGCGAGGATGATATGAAATTTAGCAGTTGTTGTTAGTTCTCCGACTTTCATAAGTATCGATCCAAGCGAACTTTCTCTTTTTTTGTTGAATCCTCTTAGAATCATTTTATCGGTCGTAAGCTCTTGGGCTTTGATGTCCAAATAGGCCAATGTCCGTAGACTCGTTAGGTTGAGAGATGTTGTTGGATCTACCAGAACTCTGGATAATACGAATCTGCCGATGTTGACGGAGATGTAGAGTGGTCGGTTGTGATCGGTGGTACCAAGCAGAAAATCTTCATCTGTGGAGGTTATTCCTGATTGTTCTTTCAACAAGCAAACTTCATCTGAGGATGTGCTAGCCAACTGAGCTAAACAAATCTCTGGGTCAAGCAGAGCTGTAACCAGAGCTTCTCTCATCTCCTTTGACAGGATCATAGCATCGTAAATGCTTAGTCGGGCCGGCAACTTCCTAAGTTTAGCTAGCAAGTTGTAATCCAATTTTTATGACCTTCCACTTTTCTCTTTACTGTGTGGTTCTTCCATTGACGGAGGTGGAGGTACTTCTTCTCGAGTTACTATTTTTTTCCTTTGTCTGTAGAAGCTATCCTTGAAGGCAATACTTTCCCACTTCTTAAGTTTATTTCCATAATTTCTTCTTCTTGAGGTATCATTATTGAATCATTCGATGTTTCTTCTTTGTCTGAAAGATCTATGTTGAGTGCGAGTGGTGTGTCGTGGAGCTTGAGGATTGGCTCCTCGCTTCCGGTGCTGTTGTTAGCGGTATCGTTGATGTCTTCTTCGGTATTGTTAGCGAGTTCATCGTACTCAAGTACTAATTTAGGATCAATTTGGGAATTGAGATCGAAGTTATATTGGTCATAATTTATTACGTCATCATTAGAAACATTTAAAACGCAGCTGAAATCATGATCATTATATTCATCAGTCCCCGGAGGGACAAAAAGATAATCATACAAAGTCAGGGGTTTAAGAATTTTCTTCCCCGAATCCAAGTCAACTAATCTAGTAAAGGCAGCCCCTATCCTACCCCCCATGCTATCAATCTTTCTGATGGCGTTCTTCTTTTTCTTTGGCTTTGATGACGATGGCTCTGGCGGTGAAAGCTTCATCTCAGGCCTGTTGGGTTGAAGACTCTGAGTGGTAGTTTGCTTTGAAGCATTCTGGATTTGATTTAGCATCTTCTTGGATGATTTTCTCCAAAATGTATCCCATCCATCTTTTCTGACATGTACAAAATATTATTTTGATGAATTCTTTTTTTTTTTTTTTAGGGCCCTCTTAAGTTTAGGGTCCTCTTAAGTTATTTCCAAGTTGTACTCCATCCATCTTTTCTAGCATACGGATCAATCAGAGAGATTGGCTCAGCCAAAACCATATTTATGGAACCTTTTTCAGATTCTTTTAAATACTCTTTTAGGATCGTTATATTTCCTTCTTTGAGATTTTTCTTGTGCAAATCCTTAAAGATGAAACATTCTTCTGTTGTATGTCCTAGTAATCTGTGATATGGACAATAATTCGGTTGATCCTTCTTATCGACCTCTTTGGGTTTCTTCAGGTCTAGTAATTTGAACTCGGGCTTCTTCATCAGACTTCTGAATATTTTAGATACAGCTTCATCTTTGAAAGAATACATCATTTTCTGTCGCTCTGCCAGAGTCATTCTTTTATTTTGAGCTGATCCTCCCTAAAGCGGTCGCTGGTTAGACTGGCTATTTTTTTTCGGAGTCTTCTGTGATGAAGATTGACAAGGAGTTTTTGCATATATCTTTATCGGTTGTTTTCCTTTATCAACAGTTGCGACTGTTCCAAATTTTTTTTCAAACACTCTGGTTTTCTTGGATTTCTCATGAGAATCCATGTGTTTGATTTCTTCCTGAAGACTGCTAGCATTGCTGAGTAGCTTCTCAAAGGATTTGATGGTGAGTCCCTTGAGCATGAAAGTTACTGGTTCATTAATGATTTTAAGTAAAATCTCAATTGCATGATTTCCTTATAGCTGAGGTTCACACTTCATGCTAAGATTTCTCTAACTCAAGATGTAATCTGCTAAAGTCTGGTTGGGCTTTTGTTTATCCATCATGAGTTCTCCTATGGAAACATGATGTTGTGCTCCAACAAATCTCTTTATAAATAATTGTTCCAACTTGGTGAATGTTTTAACTGATCCATTGGGAAAATCGACATACCAATCGAAAGCAACTCCTGACAAGCTGCTGAAGAACTGTTGATAGAGTAAAGCTTTGTTATTTCTTGTATTTTCACAACTGGCTCGGAAGTGTGCTAGGTGTTGTTTGGGATTTCTGTTCCCATCAAATATCTTGAAGCTTCGAAAGACGAAACCCTTAGGGAAAGGTACGGCATCCAACTCTTTTAGGTAAGGTCTGCCTTTTATAATCAATGCACGACCCTTAGATTGGGTTAAGGCATCTCAAACTTGCTCGACCATCGGTTTGAATTCTTTCTCCGGCATCCAACTCTTTTATGTAAGGTCTGCCTTTTTGACGACGATGTCTCAGGACGGAGTGTCCAAGCAGAAACATCGGTATATCGAGGAGAAATATGCTCCCCACGGTGTAGACGTAGACCAGATACAATATTAGGGAACTTATTTGTCTTTTCCTTTTTAGGAATAGCTTTGTAATGTATGCTTGGTAGGATTCTCGGACCCAGTCTTGACTTTACTGGTCGATGGACTGTAGTCCCGGTAGCAGTGGAATCTGCAGTAACAGCGGAAGTGTTAACCCTTTTTCCCAGGCGGAACATAACGGGAACGCGAGCGGACAGATTTTCCTTTGAATTTTGTTTGGCGAACTTGATGTCCCTTAAAATCTTTTCCTTCATTTGAGGAAATATTGCATGTCCCACTCGTTTGAGTAACTCACTGACTAAACAACCCTCTTTGACTGCTAGAATCTAATAGACTTCTTAAGCTAAAACTGAGTTGACTCGAGTTATAAGGGTAGACTTATTTTTCTCTCTATCCTGTCCATTAAGTAATTTGAACACAGCAGCAATCTTCTTGACACTCTCGTGTCCGTCGGTGTCCACTAGAGGATGAAATTTGCTCCCTCGCAGAAGTGGATATATTTCTAGTAGTTCAAACTCCTCTTGGTGAGGCTCTAACTCAACAGGTATTTCCTCAGGAGCTGAGCTTTAGTAGCCTTGGCTTTCTTGTAGGAAGGGAACTCTCTTATTACAGTTTCTCCTCTGAGTTCAAGTTAGTGGTGCAGTCCTTCAACTTGATTTGATTTCAAACATTGAAGGTGGGCAGCTAATCCTTCAGTTGTATCCTCAACAATCATTATTTCTTCTCCCTTAGCAGCGGGAACAACAGGTTTAGCGGGTGTCATGATGGCAACAGTAGTCTTGGCTTTCTTGTAGGAAGGGAAGTCCTAAAGATAGTTTAGGTTTAACTCAGCAGACAGCTCTTGAATTTCTGGAGTGGTGACTTTCATCACGACAAACGAAGTCTTCCTGAGGATAACCTCAAGGTCTTCAAATCCAGCTCCAAACTTAATTGTTGAAGCAACATTGCGGGCCTCATGGCTTGTTGGCAAGTTTTACGAAAAGGTCAGCATTGGGTAGGCCATTGCAGCAGCTTTGAAAGAAGAAAGCTTTGGGGTTAATTATATGGCCAAAAACATGTAATCTTAGTGCAAGCACTGAAATTTTACAGAGGTTGGTCTTTAGACCGAGTAAGTCTTAGTTTGTGGCGATTTTAAAATTTTTAGTAAAAAGTTAATTTGAAAGTATAAAAATATAATTAATATATGAAAATCTTAAAGCGCGCGCAGCACAACACAATTTAATATTATTTGCAAAATAGCAAATCATATTTGGAAGAAAGATGTGAAGTGTTTAGGACCTAGTGCGGGACCCATTTAGCAGCACACAAAGCCCAGGTGGAACTAGTCGACCAACACACCTATTGGGGTCCGACCCCACATGAAGATTTAAAGAGTCCTTAATGGCATCCTGATTCCCTCTGTTCAAAGGTGATCGAACAGACAGTCCTGAAGCCCCCAAAGAGTTGGTCATACTTTCCCAAGATAGAAATGGATAAAGTATGTCAATGAAAGAAGGGTAATTTTGGTCCAAGAGGGACATAGTCACATTACCGATATATGAAGATAGTACTTTTCTGATTTAAATGGAAAGAGAATCTTGTCCCTGGAGGAGTCGCCAGAAGCTGTAGGCGCTATTTTGGGGTGGGGGGGGTGGCCCGAA
>NW_018250908.1:32208-32966 GCF_001263595.1 Phalaenopsis equestris
ATCAAAATCAATCATCAATTGGCTTTGGTGAAGTCTCAAATCCATTTGATTTTGGCCTAAATCTAAAATTCCCAAATTTAGCCCCAAGTTGGCTAAGTCCCCAAATTTCACCCAATTGATTACCTTAAACTCCAAATTGGCACCCAATTCATGTTGAAAACTCTTCATAGGGTCCAAATTCACCATTTACAATAATCAATTTTGACTTAGCCCAAGGCTAACCCAAGCTAGACCCAAGCCTAGCCCAACATGACCAAATTGACTAAGATTCAAAATTCCCTCAAATGGACCCTTCAATTGAGCTCAAAACCACTTCCATTCTTCACTAAAGTTGTTCCTTATAGTTATTTACACCAAATGAAACATTTATTTTGGTCATTTGACATGGCTAACCTAGCCCAAACCTAAGCCTTGGTCACTTGAACCCACATTAAACCCATGCACTAAATGTGACCTAACCACCCTAAAGGCACCAAATTAAGTCCACCACAGCTATTAGTTGGACTTAGTGACCAGTCCAAACACCATGAAACCACCTAAATCAAGATATGGACCAAAGATTCCCCAAATCAAGGGATATTATTTCCAAAAATGCATGTGCTTAAGATATCCTTACCAAAATTAGGTATTATTGCACTAAATTGCTATGACATATTCCCCTGGGTTCCCTGAGCTCCTAGCCACCTCCCCCTGGCCGGCCGGCCAGCCTAGTGGTCGGAAAAGCTCAAAACTGAGAGCCACCCCCATGGCACCTCACC
>NW_018250908.1:44734-45838 GCF_001263595.1 Phalaenopsis equestris
AAATAGCCAAAATTCACGAATCTGATGCATTAATATGTTAGCAAATCAAGTTGCTACAATTTCAAGGAAGTTAGACCAATTTGGAATGAGTTTTTCTAAAATAATTTCAATAATTAAAGAGAATTCATTAGGCAAAATGGTAGATTCTCTAACTTCATTAGAAACTTTGAATGTCATAAATAATAAGCCAAATAAGCCCTATTCAAAATATTATAACCCAGGTTGGAAAAACCATCCTAACTTTAACTAGAATAATAATATTTTATGTGGTAGTAACCAGCAATGGGGGAATAACAAAGTAAACCCATTGGGAAACTGGAACAACCAAGTAAATAATAATAATAGATCTACCTATCCTTCAAGTTTTAATAGTAATCCACAATTTAAGCAGAAGAAGTTATCTATAGAAGAAGTGGTGTTACAAATTCAAGGGGCTACAATTAGAAATATTGAGAATCAACTTGGAAAAATAGCAAATTCATTAAGTAATAGATCCCAAGGAACACTTCCTAGAAATACAGAAACAAATCTAAAAGACCAGCATAAAAGGCAAGTAAAAGCCATTCAACTTAGAAGCGTGTTGACCTCACTTTTGGTTGAGGTTTAGTTTTCCCTCTTTAGTAGCCTAGGGTCTAGCCATAGAACTTTCTTGTTGACTATTCCTAGAAAACTAGAAAGGAACCCTCATCATTAGAAACTCTAAACTCTTCCTTGCTACTTGAAGTTCCACATCCTAACCCTTAGCACGTGGGGGATGGGGGATCTCAAGGAGAGTCCCTATAAGACTGATTGACCTTAGGGTTGACTCTGGCTGTTGGTTTGTAGCTATTTTACTCACTACACTCACTATCACCCACAATCACTCACAATCTCTAAAACCCAAAATTGTTGACTTTGATCCCTTGATCTTTTGGGAGACTCTTGTAGATGGTCCCCTAGACTCACTAGCCCTAGGCCAGGTTTTAGCTACATAGAGGACTCAAATGAGGATTTTATTGGTCCATAGCTCATATAAGGTGTTCGACACCCCAAATCCACCCAAATTACCTAAACACTCCAAAACCCCAAATTTGATTTGCCCCTAAATCCACCCAAATTACCTAA
>NW_018250908.1:45858-49561 GCF_001263595.1 Phalaenopsis equestris
GTTAAAACCCTAAATTTGGTCAAAATTCTCAAATTCACAATTTGGCCAAAAATTCCAATTTCACCCAAAATACATAAATTTGTTCAAAAGTAATTTCAAATCAGTTTAAAATACTCAAATTGCGCAAAACCACCCAAAAATTCCAAAATTAACAAAATACCCCTAAATTTGCCAAAATTACAAAAATACCTTTGGCACCGCAAACTTTCCCAAAACCTCCAAAATCATTTAAAATGTCTCCAAGACCAATTTCAACCCTTCAATTGAACCCAATTTGGCCAATTTGACCATTTTGACTAGAAGCCCCAAATTGCATTTAAAGGCCCAATTTCCCAAAATTCACCTCAAATGTCCATCAATTTGGCCCCAATTCCTTTCAATTTCAATTCTAAACTCAAATTCATCTTTCATTTTATCAATCCAAATCAAATCCAAGCCTAATTGGCCCATGCTTTGTTGATATAAGTCAAACACCCAATTTTAGCCCTATGACTTAATCTCATTTAATTGAACCCCATAGCCTACTCAATTTGCCCAAATTTGAATTCCAAACTCTTCATAACACTCATACACATCAAATTTGACCGTCAATTGGCCTTTTTCAAGCCTCAATTTCACTGAATTTTAACCCACATTAAAAATCCCCAAATTTGCTATGTCTCCAAATTCCACCAAATTAAATGCCCTAACCCCAAAATTGACACCAAATTTATGTTGAAAACTCTACATGATATTTCTATAAACTATTTTCAATCATCAATCTGGACTTAGCCCAACCTAAGGAAGGTATGCTAAGGAGGCAGTAACCCAAAGGGATGGTTATGCCTTGGCAGTGATGACCCGGAAAGGGTATACCAAGGAGGCAGTGACCCAAAGGGAACAAACATGTCATGACAACAATGACACAAAAAGGGTTTGCTATAAAGGCAGTGACCCAACGAGAAGTACAACTCAAGCAAACAATAATGATCATGAAAGCAAACACATTCTTGTTGACCTCATTTTTGGTGATGTATATTTTATTTTCTTAGAGCTTTGGATCTAACCCTAGGATTTTGCTATTGATTATCCTAGAGGACTAGTGATGGGACTCACCCCACTAAGCAATTCTAGCCACTTCTTAGCACTTCTGTGAAACCTCACATGGGTGGTCTCAAACCCTTAACACTTGGTTGAAAGGGTTAAGACTAATATGATGTAGCTTAAAAAAAGCCCCCTAAGATCTTGAGGCCCTAGTAAGACCCTAGGTAACTTGGCAATTCTCACCTCACACCACATACACATTCATACATACCACTATAATCCACATCACCCCATACCTCCCCCCACACACCACTCACTTTACTCACACACGCACTACACTCATATTCCTCATACCTTGCCCCGCACACCACCACTTTATATCACCACACCCTATACACCACTAACTCACAAGTCTCACCTAACAACCCAATTCTCCATCAAAATTCTCTAACCTCTCCCAAATTACCAAAATTCACCCAAAATTTCCAAAATTACCCATAATTACAAAAATACCCAAAATTACGTAAACACCCAATTCTCCACCAAAATCATCCAAAAACTCAAAATTACCAAAATCTCCTAAAATTACCAACATTCCCAAAATTGCCCAAAATCTCTAATTTCACTCAAACATCCACCAAGTCCACTCCTAATCACCAAGTACACCCAAATCCACTCAAGTCCACCACCAAATTAATCAAAACCACCCAAAATTCCCCAAAATCAACCAAATTCCCGAATTACCCACATTTCTACCCATTTTACCCATGATACCCAATTTTCACCAAACTTCCCCAATTCCAATTTTAAATCCAATTCCCATGAGCTCTAAATCCAAATTCATCACAAGTGCATTTGAACCCAAAAGACACCAAAATTGAATCCTCATACCAAACTCAAAATTCACCAAGCCCAAGTCCTAAATTCCATCCTGACAAATCCAAGACATCATGAAACCGCTCATGATCAGTTTTCAATACTATTAACATTAAAAAATCATAAAGACCAAATCCAAGCCTAAAATTAAACCCTTCGTATCAAAATTCAAAAGCTCAAAATCAAAACCCTTTGGGTCGCTGTCTCCTTCATTATTGTCGATGGAAACTTCATGTTCCCGATCCAACTCAGAAATCTTGACTCTACTTTTCAACTTTTTCTTCGATTATCGATTCTTGAATCATCTTAAGATCTGGAGGACACTGCTGGACATCCTCTACTTCTTCTTCCATCTCACTGGCAATCGTTGCGATGAAGTCAGATATTTCAGACCCTGGCTTCATTCCATGATCCTTCTTCCATCTCACTGGCAATCGTTGCAATGATGTCAGATATTTCAGACCCTGGCTTCATTCCATGATCTTGCCCTGCGGGTTCACTGGACTGTATCGGCGCAGCCACCTTGGGTATCCATACTTTCCTCTTTGACGACGATGTCTCAGGACGGAGTGTCCAAGCAGAAACATCGGTATATCGAGGAGAAATATGCTCCCCACGGTGTAGACCAGATATAATATTAGGTAACTTCTTTGTCTTTTCCTTTTTAGGAATATCTTTGTAATGTATGCTTGGTAGGATTCTCGGACCCAGTCTTGACTTTACTGGTCGATGGACTGTAGTCCCGGTAGCAGTGGAATCTGCAGTAACAGCGGAAGTGTTAACCCTTTTTCCCAGGCGGAACATAACGGGAACGCGAGCGGACAGATTTTCCTTTGAATTTTGCTTGGCGAACTTGATGTCCCTTAAAATCTTTTCCTTCATTTGAGGAAATATTGCATGTCCCACTCGTTTGAGTAACTTACGGACTGAACAGCCCTCTTTGACAGCTAGTCTCTGAAAAACTGAGCTGACTCGAGTGATAGGAGTAGACTTCTTTTTGACACTCTCGGGTCCGTCGGTGTCCACTAGAGGATGAAATTTGCTCCCTCGCATTTCATGACACTCTCGGGTCCGTCGGTTTCCACTAGACGATGAAATTTGCTCCCTCGCAGCAGTGGATATATTTCTAGTAGTTCAAACTCCTCTTGGGGTATTTCCTCAGGAGTTTGGGCTTTAGTAGCCCTTTGAACTCTCTTATTACAGTTTCTCCTCTGAGTTCGAGTTAGTGGTGCAGTCCTTCAACTTGATTTGATTTCAAACATTGAAGGTGGGTAGCTAATCCTTCAGTTGTATCCTCAACAATCATTATTTCTTTTCCCTTAGCAGCGGGAACAACAGGTTTAGCGGGTGTCATGATGGCAACAGTAGTCTTGGCTTTCTTGTAGGAAGGGAAGTCCTAAAGATAGTTTAGGTTTAACTCAGCAGACAACTCTTGAATTTCTGGAGTGGTGACTTTCATCACGACAAACGGAGTCTTCCTGAGGATAACCTCAAGGTCTTCAAATCCAGCTCCGAACTTAATGGTTGAAGCAACATTGCGGGCCTCATGGCTTGTTGGCAAGTTTTACGAAAAGGTCAGCATTGGGTAGGCCATTGCAGCAGCTTTGAAAGAAGAAAGCTTTGGGGTTAATTATATGGCTAAAACCTTGTAATCTTAATGCGGGTAATTATATGGCCAAAAACTTGTAATCTTAGTGCAAGCACTGAAATTTTACTGAGGTTGGTCTGTAGACCGAGTAAGTCTTAGTTTGTAGCGATTTTAAAATTTTAAAGTATAAAAATATAATTAATATATGAAAATCTT
>NW_018250909.1:0-6718 GCF_001263595.1 Phalaenopsis equestris
ACTAGAACAAAATTTTTAATGAGAAAATGAATTATGATTTGCATGGAAATGATTAGGGTGGTATTTCTCTTACCTTTGCACATACTTTGACATTCCTGGTCACTATGCTTTTCTTCATTTATTCAAATTATATATTTTTTTCCTTCTAACTTAAATTTTTTTTGAAGCCAAGATAGTTTTTGAAGTATTAATCCTTTCAATCATGAATTTTATTAAAGTTGTTTATATGATTGTCTTGTCAAGTCGTACTATAGTTTTCATACTCACACATTTGTAGAGTAATAATTTCGTTTATATGATTGATGCAGATTCTAAATTTGACTGAACTAGAGCTAAATAGGGTGGATATCCGGGTTGGGCTCACTGGAGCTCTGTATTTCATGGACAATTCTCAAGGAGTACGGCAGCTACGGAATCTTGTTTCCCAGGTATCTTTTTCTGGAACAGGCGTATTTCTATGCAAAGTAATAGTTAAAAGTAGGGTATCTTTGCAATAGTGCTGGTCTGAACCCTGCGTACCATATTTCAATATTATTGCCACATACACTTAGGGCCTGTATGGAATCAATTTTATTTTGTTTTTACTATTAATTTTAAAATTATTTGTTTATTTTGTTTTTATATAAATTTTATTTTTTGAAAAACAAATAAACATATTTTTAACATCTTAGAATAATTTTTGTATATTTTGAGTGTTTTAAAGAACAACCTTTTTTTTTAACTCAACGAGTAATTTGTTTCAAATCAAAACATAAGCAAAACAAAATAAATACAAAAAATGATCGCAAATGACTCATTAATTATGACATTTTTAAACATTGAATCAGGCTGTTTCTTCTTTCTTCCCTAACAAGAAATGCAATGACTTATTTGTTCATGGTTTTGCTAGAGATGATTTAATTTGCTTTTTGCTAATTTATTATTCCTGAATTTTTCATTGTTATGGTCAGGTTTGAGAATAGAGCAGGAAGAGGGGTATAAATATATTTTACATGACCCAAATAAAAAAAGTACATAAATTCAGAAATAGACCAACTAGGAAATACATAAATATGAAAACGAAAAAAATAAAGGAAGTAAATAAAAACTAATAATATCTGCAGCAGTAATTATCCTAATAATTAGTCTAATAATCTTAATACTCTCCCTCAAGTTGAAGCATATATGTACAACATGTTCAACTTGGATTTGATGTCGTCAAACAATGGTCGAGGAAGATTCATGGTCAAGATATTTGCTAATTAACCATTGGATGGAATAAATGTAATATAATTCTCCTCAGAGTCGGGCTTCTCCTTAATGAAGTGTCAGTCAATCTCCACATGTTAGGTCCGACCATGCTAGACCGGATTATGGGAGATATTGATGGCGATTTTATTGTCATAGAACTGGAGAGGAGCATAGGCTGGCATAGACAATTCTCAGAACATATTGCTTAACCATAGAGCTTCACAGATACCCAAGGATATAGAGTGGATTTCAGATTCAACATTGTTCGGGCTATAATTGATTGCGTTTTGCTCCTCCACGTAACAAAGTTTCCCACACAAATAAGCAATATCCTGAGGTGGATCGTCAATCATTGACAGACTCGACTCAATATGCATCTATATAAACAACAATAGAACGAGAGATATGGCTCGAGAAAAATAAACTTGAGCCCAGTGTGCCTTTGAAGTAGTAAAGGATCCTATGGACAGGTCGGAAATGGTGCTCATAGGGATCATGCATGAATTGATCTACAATACCTGCTTCATGACAAATGTCGGAGCGAGTATGAGCGAGGTAAATGAGTTTCTCGACAAGCCTTGAGTAATGAGTCTTGTTCACCAGAACCGCATTGGAACAGCGACGATACGACTATGCCTGACATAGTCGTATCGTCGTTGCCGCTCTAATGCCACTTGTTGAGAAATTAGGTCGAAGAAAAACAGTAATCGACACAAATCCATAAGAACACAAAGAGATTTAACGAGGTTCGACAAAGATGCCTACGTCATCGGGAGCAGAGCGGCGACTTCCTTTTCAATATTCAAAAAAGAATACATAATACAAGATTCAGCTCTCTCAAAGACCTAGGATTACACAAACAGGTCTATTTATAATCCTAGAGTAAACCCTACAGTACAATATGTTGGGGGGTTGACCCAGCATCCCCAACCCACATAACGTAACTTCCCGATTTAGACAGATTCTTCCGCTTTGTTCCAGCGTCTATCCCTATATGGTATGAGTCATACCATAACAAATCTCCACCTTGTCGAATATACAGCCCCTTAGGAGAAAAACATACCTGGGAATTACACCTGCACCAATGTGGGTTGGGCTACCATGCTTTTGCTGCTCCTACGCTAATCTCAACCCACTAAATTCCAAAAGACACACCTCTTCACTTCCAAGAGACATCTCTTCATTCCAAGAGACTCCAAATTCTGGTATTATGAATCATACCTAACAATTCTTCACCTTGGCGAATATCCAGTCTCTTAGGAGAAAATCTCTACCTTGCGAATATCCAATCCTTGAGGAGAAAAATCTCCATCATGTGAATATCCTGCCCCTTAGGAGAAAATCTCCATCTTGCGAATATCTAGCCCCTTAAGAGAAATATATCATGGAGTTTCTTATGCACAAATGTGGGTTGAAGCACTTTTCCTGTTCGCGCTAACACCTCGGCTAAACTGTTGTCCCGTGAGAAAAACCTTTCGTGAAATACCTCCGCGAAACCACTGTTCGCGAATAATCGCGTCTGCTCGCTCGCCAACACCCTACCGAACTCTACCTGTCGCAAACTCCACCTATCGCAACTCCTCCTGCGATGAACTTGCAAACTTCAATGGTCGAACACCACCAAAGTCCTCTGTTCACAAACGCTCCTGTCCGCAGTAACTGCACACGAACTCATGTTTGCTAACTTCACCTCGCCTAATGTTGTGAAGGTTCATGAAATGTCACGCTTCGAAGTCGCGACGCCGCCTCTACCGTGAACTCCCCCACGCATCACTCGCCGAACTGCCGCAACCCTTTATCCGAACTGCTTCGCACCTGTTCGTTCTCGTGAGTCTGTCTGTCTTGCGAACAATCCGTAAAATTTTATATTCTCCTACATCATAGCCAAGATTCCCTTCCTCCAGCCAAGAAAATTCAGAAAAATCTTCCAAATTTTTTTCTTCACAATATTCCTTGTTGAGTCAGAAATTTTACTCATTTTGATCCTACCAGAAATCTCCGTAGATCCGAGGAAATCCACCAAAAGAAAATATTTCGCGGCTCCAGTAAAGGAAATAAAATCACATTTCAATTAATCCGCTCCGCTTTCCTTCCAAAATTTCCTCTAAACTTTTCTTTTCGGCGTCCTGGAATAGCTCCGCTGCACCGCAAAATTTGAAGAATCTTCCAAATTTACTTCTACGCAGTTTTCTCCGCTCGCTCCAGTAAAGGAAATAAAAAATTCTTGCTATTTCCGCTCCGCCTCTTACAAAGGGAATTTAGCAAAATCCTTCCGAATTTTCTTTCTATTTCCACCATCCAAAGAAAAATTTGAAAATCCTTCTGAATTTCTTCTTCGCAACCCTTCCTCCGCTCAACCCGCAAAGCAATGAAATATTTCCTTCCAATTTCTCCTAGTTCGGAATTGCCTCCACAACAAACGGAGAGGAATGGAAATTGATTCTCCTTCTCCAGTAAACGGACAGGAATGGAAATCGCGAAAAAAATTCCTCCGCTTCCGCCTCGATCACACCTCCAATTCCTCCTTCCTCTCGAACTTTCGGAGTCCTGATCCGCGATTCCTTTCCGTCGCCGAAACAGAAGCACAAACGTCCCTCCCGCGACTCGAACTCTTCCTTCGGCCTCCCGCCTCCTGCGGGAACAGTGCGTCGCCTCCTGCGGGAACAATGCGTCTGCGAACTCGGCCTGTAGCAGCTATTCTCCGCTCCTTCCCGTGTCGGACAACTCCCCAGCAATCTTCCGCACCGAAGCCTTCCGCACCGCGAAGCTCTCTGCCGCGATTTGTTAGGTATGACTCATATATCATAAATGAGACAGATGCTGGAGCGGAGCGGAGCCCACGAGCGAAGTAGAGCGGAAGAATCTGTCCAATCAGGGGAGTTTCATTTAATGGGTTAGCGGTGTGGGGGAGTTTCATTATATAGGGTTATATATATGTCCTGTTTGTAATCCTAGGTGACTCTCTGAGTCTCTGAGATTTTGAATCTTGTATTTTGTACTCTTTTCTGAATATTGAAAAGAAGGTCGCCGCTCTGCTCCTGAGGATGTAGACATCTTTGTCGAACCTCGTTAAATCTCTTTGTTCTTCTGGATTTGTGTCGATTCTTATTTTTCTTCTCTCTAATCCTTCAACAAGTGATATCAGAGCGACAAAAATCCAGCTTATTTTTCTTCTCTCTAATCCTTCAACAAGTGATATCAGAGCGACACAAATCCAGAAGAATACAGAGATTTAACGAGGTTCGGCAAAGATACCTACATTCTCGGGAGCAGAGCGACGACCTCCTTTTCAATATTCAGAAAAAAATACAGAATACAAGATTCAGCTCTCTCAAAGACCTAAAATTACAAATAGGTCTATTTATAATCCTAGAGTAAACCTTACAGTACAATATGTAATTACTAAATTACTCCTGTTTCGTATAGCGGGGCGTTGACTCAGCACCCTCAACCCACATAACGTAACTTCCCGATTTGGACAGATTCTTCCGCTTCGCTCCGCTCGGCGCCGCTTCGTTCCAGCATCTGTCCTTATATGGTATATGAGTCATACCATAACAAATCTCCACCTTGGCGAATATCCTGAGCCTTAGGAGAAAAGATACCTGGGAGTTACACCTGCAGAAGACATACCTCTTCACCAAGAAACTCCAACTCCCTAGGTATGAGCCATACCTAACAATTCTCTACCTTGATGAATATCCAACACCTTAGGAGATATGCATCACCCGGTATATGTGCCTATCAAACAAATTTCCACCTTAGTGAATATTCAACTTTTTTAGGAGAAAATCTTCACCTTGCGAATATCCAATCCCTTAGGAGAAAAATCTCCACCTTGCGATCGCGAATATCCTGCTCTTTAAGAGAAAATCTTCACCTTGCAAATATTTGACCCCTTAGGAGAAGTATCTCCATCTTGCGAATATCCTGCCCTTTAGGAGAAAATCTTCACCTTGCGAATATTCGGCCCTTTAGGAGAAATATCTCCACCTTGCGAACATCCTGCCCCTTAGGAGAAAATCTCCACCTTGCGAATATTTAGCCCCTTAGGAGAAAAATATCATGGAGTTTCTTATGAACAAATGTGGGTTGAAGCACTTTTTCTGTTCGCGCCAGCACCTCGGCTAAACTGCTGTCCCGTGAGCGAAACCCTTCACGAAATATCTCCGCGAAACCGCTGTTCGCGAATAATCGCGCTTGCTCGCTCGTCAGCACCCTACTGAACTTCACCTGTCGCAAATTTCACCTGTCACAACTCCTGCGACGAACTTGCAAACTCCGCTAGTCGAACATCACCAAACTCCTTTGTTCTCAAACGCTCCTGTTCGCGGCAACTGCACATGAACTCTTGTTCACACGCGAACTCCTGTTCGCTAACTCCACCTCGCCTAATGCCGCGAAGGTTCATGAACTGTTGCGCCTCGAAGTTGCGATGTCGCCTCTACCGCGAACTCCCCGAAGCATAACTCACTGAACTGCCACAGCGCTTTATCTGAGATGTTTCGCATCTGTTCGTTCTCGCGAGCCCGTCTACCTTGCGAACAATCCGCAAAATTTTATATTTTTCTGCACCGTAGCCAACCAGCCAAGGAAATTCAAAAAATATTTCCAAATTTTCTTCTCCGCAAGATTCCTTATTGAGCCAGAAATTGTACTTTGATTCTAACACAAATTCTTTTAAATAATCCCTTAATTAAGATTTCTTAATTAAGTTTACTTTAATTAAGTTTCCAAGAAAAATAATTTTCCCTTAATTATGTTTCCCAGGAATCAACAAAATCTTTCAAAAAAAAAAGAATTGAAATATTCCCTTAATTAAATATGTCATTTAATTAACTGGATTTCAAATTCTTTCCTTTCTTCAGCCTCCAGCAAAAGAAATCTTATCTCCGCAGATCCAGCAGAGGAAATCCACCAAAAGAAAATATTTCGCGACTCCAGTAAAGGAAAGAAAATCACATTCCAATTACTCCGTTCCGCTTTCCTTCCAAAATTTCCTGTGAACTTACCTTTTTGGCGTCCTGGAATAGCTCCACTGCACCGCAAAGTTTGAAGAATCTTCCAAATTTACTTCTCCGCAACTTTCTCTGCTCACTCCAGCGAAAGAAATAAAAAGTTCTTTCTACTTCCGCTTCGCCTCTTGCAAATGAAATTTAGCACCAGCCAAAGAAAAATTCGAAAATCCTTCTGAATTTTCTTCTTCGCAACCCTTCCTCCGCTCAACCCACAAAGGAATGAAATATTTCCTTCCAATTTCTCCTAATTCGGAATTGTCTCCACAGCAAACAGACAGCAATGGAAATTGATTCTTCTTCTCCAGTAAACGAACAAGAATGGAGATCGTGAAAGAAATTCCTCCGCTTCCTTCTCAATCACGCTCCAATTCCTCCTTTCGCTCGAACTCGCGGACTCCTGATCCGCAATTCCTTTCTGTCGCCGAAACAGAAGCCCGAATGTCCCTCCCGCGACGCGAACTCTTCCTTCC
>NW_018250909.1:6733-8021 GCF_001263595.1 Phalaenopsis equestris
GGGGAAATAATGTGTCTGCGAACTCGGCCCTGTAGCAGCAATCCTCCGCTCCTTCCCGCACCGGACAACTCCCCAGCAGCCTTCCGCACCGATGCCTTCTGCACCGCGAAGCTCTCTGTCGCGATCCTTCTGTTCGCGAACCTTCGCAATCTGCTTGTTCGCCGACTGGAAAGGAGGCAAACAATCTTCCGCGCCTTCCGATCTTCTCGCAAGCTGCAATTCGCCAAACACCTGGAATTCTTGAAATCTAGCTGCCAAATTTTCTTCAAATCTTCTTTCCTACGCCGCTGAAAATTTTCTTCCCCTCGAACCTGGCTCTGATACCACTTGTTGAGAAATTATGGCGAAGAGAAATAAGAACGACACAAATCCCGAAGAACACATATTTAATGAGGTTCGACAAAGATGCCTACATCCTCGGGAGCAGAGCAACGACCTCCTTTTCAATATTCAAAAAAAAAGTACAGAATACAAGATTCAGCTCTCTCAAAGACCTAAAATTACAAGCAAGTCTATTTATAATCCTAGAGTAAACCCTACAGTACAATATGTAATTATCAAATTACCCCTGTACCGTATAGCGAGGCGTTGACCCAACACCCTCAACCCACATAACGTAACTTTTCGTTTTGGACAGATTCTTCCGCTCCGCTCCGCTTCGTTCCAGCGTCTGTCCCTATATGGTATATGAGTCATACCATAACACATGCTTTTATCAAATTTATTTTGTATCAGAGCGGCAACAACGATACGACTTGTTGAGAAAATTACAGGCATAGTCGTATCGTCCAGAAGAACACAGAGTTGTGTCTTCGAATAAGGTTTTTCTCTGTTTATAGGTCAAATACATATTTGCGCCAAGAATAGCAAATGCCTCGAGATGATCGAACAACTTCCATGCTTAAGAAGTACTAGATTGGCCCCAAGTTCTTCATTTCAAATGAAGTAGCAAGAATACTTTTCAGAGACTCCAATGCCTGTAGATCATCCCTTATGAGCATAATATTGTCGACGTAGACGATAAGGATATCAATTTTGCCACCAGAGAAATGTCTAAATAAGAGGATCTAATTGGATCTAAGAAAAACCATGACCAATTATCACCTTTGTGAACTTATCGAACCAGGTCTATGGGGATTGCTTCAATTTGTTGAGGGACTTTCTCAGTCGACACACTTGTCTCCAATGAACAGTCAAAGCCTGGAGAGAAGCACATGTACACCTCTTTTGTGAGATCCCCATTTAGGAAAACTTTTTTGACATCCAGTTAGAGCAAAAGGCCAATCCA
>NW_018250910.1:0-348 GCF_001263595.1 Phalaenopsis equestris
GATTCATAAGTCTTCAAATTAGCCTTACAAATGGGTTTCATAGGATAAACCCATTCTTTCTCTCTAAATTCTACTACAGAAAGTTTGCAAATTGTATAAATAAGTTCAGGATTTCCTAGCCCTCCACTTGTCTCACTCCTCGCCGTAGTCAATGTATTCTTAAGAATTATTCTCCCCACATTTATAGTTCTACTATTCTGAATACAGAAATTCGGAATAGCTCTATCTCTAGTTACCTCACTATGGTGATAGGTTGGTAACAGAGTAGAGGAAATGAAGTAGTGCCACGCCTTAGAGGTATTCAGCATGGAAACAGAAAAATTTACCCGTTCTTGTTGTTTAATCTTC
>NW_018250911.1:0-75351 GCF_001263595.1 Phalaenopsis equestris
ACAATGGATTAGTAGGATAACTTAGATCTATTATAAATGTTGTTACAGGTTGATCTTTACTGTCAAAACCTTTTGATGAATACTCTTCAATAGAAGAAATGACTACTAATAATTTTCAATGGCTCTCTGAACGGGTATCCTAAGAGAGTAGAAGGTGTTTATGAACCTAATGCAATGTCTATTTTAGCTTCTCAAATTACTACTATATCGAAAAAGATTGATCAAATTGGAGTGAACTATTCTCAAATACCACTAGTATTGGAGGAAAATTCACTAGGGCAGATAATTGATACTCAATCATCTTAAGAGACTTTTAATGCTATTAATAATCGAAATAACAATCCTTATTCTAACTATTACAAACCTGGATGGAAAAATCACCCTAATTTTAGTTGGAATAATTATAACAATTCAATGAACCCCTCAGCAAATTTAAATAATCAAGAAAAACCTAATTATCGACTTATTATCCTCTTGGATTTAACTCCAACCCTAACCCACAAGTTAAGGAAAAGAAGTTAACGATGGAAGAGGTAATGTTGAATATGGGAAATTAAATACAAAATCAAGGGGTTGCTATTAGAAATATGGAAAATCAATTAGGACATATTGCTACTGCACTTAGTGACAGACCTTCAGAAAATCTTCCGAGTACGGTGGAATTTAATCCCAAAGATCGGAATAAAGAACAAATTAAAGTAATTCAATTACAAAGTGGAAAAGAAGTTGAAACAAGAATCCAAAGAGAAAATGAAGAGAACGAAGAAATGGAAAGTGACCAAAATAAAAATGAACAAACACAAGGTCCTTTAGAAAAACCATTACCCTCGTTTCCTCAAAGACTAAAGCAGAAGAAAAAGATAAACAATTTACAAAATTTTTGGAAATCCTTAAGAAGTTAACGATAAACATTTTTTTCATTGAAGCTTTGGAACAAATGTCAAGTTATGTGAAATTTATAAAGGATATACTAAACAAGAATAGGAAGTTTACAGATCATGAGACTGTTGCACTCCTATTGCACTTAGTGAAGAGTGTAGTGCTATTATCCAGAAAAAGCTTCCAGAAAGGTTAAAAGATCCTGGTATTTTACTATACCTTGTGCAATTGGTGAAAGTTTTATGGAAAAGCCTTATGTGATTTAGGAGCAAGTATCAATCTTGTGCCTCTATCAATTGTGCCTCTATCAATTTTTAAACGAATTTTTAAACGTTTAGATTTAAGAGAGATTTCCCCTACTCCTGTAACTCTTTAGGTAGTTGATAAATCAATCACTTATCCTAAAGGAGTTATAGAAGATATATTAGTAAAAGTGGATAAATTTATTTTCCCTCTAGACTTTATAGTATTAGATATGGAGGAAGATATATAAATTCCTATTATTTTGGAGAGAACATTTCTCACAACAGGGAGAGTTGTGATAGATGTAAAAAATGAAAAATTAATAATAAGAGTTAATGATCAAGAAGTAAACTTTAATATTGTCAAAGCTATAAAATATCCTGCAATAGAAAAAGACAATGAATGTTTTAGGATGAAAGTTAGTGATTATCTAAGTAATGAGCAATTTAGGAAAGAGTTTAAAGAAAAACTAAAGCAAGAAGAATTTAGTGAATGTGAGGATGAAATAAAAGAAGAAAATTTAGATTATACTCAGGATAAATTTGAAACTTTAGATTTGTTGGAAAATGATAATAAAAATGTTATTCCTTCAAGTATTAAATCACCTTAACTTGAACTGAAAGTATTACCTACTCATTTAAAATATTTATTTTTAGGAGATTTGTCTACATTGCCTGTTATTGTATCTTCAGAGTTAACTGAAATTCAAGAGCAATAATTAGTAGAAATATTAAAAAGCTATAAAAAAGCTTTTAGATGAACTTTAGCAGATATTAAAGGAATTAGTCTTTCAATTTGTATGCACAGAATTTTATTAGATGAACAATACAAACCTAAAGCTAATCCTCAGAGGAGATTAAACCTAATAATGAAAGAAGTGTTAAAAAAGAAATTTTAAAATGGTTAGATGCTAGAATTATATATCATATTTCAGACAGTGTTTGGGTAAGCCCAATTCACTGTGTCAAAGAAAAGAGGAGTGACCATTGAAGTAAATGCAAAAAATGAATTAATTCCAATAAGGCAAGTTATTGGTTGGCAAATTTGTATAGATTATAGAAAATTAAACTTGGTCACCAGGAAATATCACTTTCCTTTACCCTTTCTAGATCAAATGTTGGATATATTGGCTGGAAATAAATATTACTATTTTTTAGATGGATATATCGGTTATCATTAAATTCCAATTATTCATGATGATCAAGAAAAGATAACATTTACAAGCCCTTATAGAACATTTGCTTTTTGTAGAATGTCTTTTGGACTATGCAATGCACCTACAACATTTCAAAGATGTATGATGTCAATATTTAGTAATTTGATTGAGCATGGAATGTAAGTATTTATGGATGATTTCTCTGTGTTCGGGAATTGATTTAAATTATGCTTAAATAATTTAGAAAAAGTTTTAGAATTATGTGAAAAAATCAACCTAGTACTAAATTGGGAAAAATGTCAATTTATGATTGCAGGAGGAATTGTACTTAGGCATAAAATTCCTGAAAATGGCATGGAAGTAGATCCTACAAAAGTTCAAGTTATTGAAAAATTATCACCACCGACTACAGTCAGAGGGTTAAGAAGTTTTCTAGGACATGTTAGTTTCTACATGCGTTATACAAAGAATTTTTCAAAGATAACTAAGTCATTATGCCAACTTTTAGAAAAAGATTTGAAATTTGATTTTAATGATGAATACATAAAAGCATTTGAATTATTGAAAGAAAAATTAATCACTGCACCTATAATAGAACCACCTGAATGGGAAAAATCATTTGAAATAATGTACGATATTAGTGATTATGCTATTGGAGTTATTTTAGGACAAAGGTACAACAAAGTTTTTAAAGTAATATATTATGTTAGTAAAACTCTGAATGATGCTCAAATTAACTACACTACTATTAAAATAGATTTATTAACTATTGTTTATGCCTTCGATAAATTTAGACCTTACTTAATTGGAACTAAATGTATAACGCATACAGATCATTCTGCTATTAAATACTTAATGCAAAAGAAGGATGTTAAACCAAAGTTAATTAGATGGATACTTCTATTGCAAGAGTCCAATTTTTCTGAGTTTATAGAAAGAGAAATGACAATAAAATAGCTTATCATTTGTCTAGATCATAAAAAAAATATTAACTAATTTTGCAAATTTTAGAAAATTTCCCTGATGAACAATTATATAGTATTCATGAAATAGATACACCGTGGTATGCCACCGTGGTATGCCGATATAGTAGTCGATATAGTAAATTATATTGTAAGTGATATTCTACCACCAGATATTAAGAATCAACAATTAAACAAATTCATAGATGATTCAAAATTCTATTTTTGGGATGACCCATATTTATATAAAGAATATAAAGATCTAATTATTAGAAGGTGTGTGCCTTATGAAGAAACTCAACAAATAATTTTTGCTTCTGAATGTATGCGACTAGTTTTTGCTCGTTGGTTTAGTTATAGTGTTTGCTTGATTTTGCTAATGAACACAGAGTTGCTAATTAAGAATTATGCTTATAGGTCTATCAGGTGTTTGGTTTTGATTTTCCGTCAGAATTTGCGATTGTCGTTTTTTTTTTTTTGGGATTTGATTTTGGGGGACCATTTATGCCTTCATTTGGAAGTGTAAATATATTACTTGATGTTGATCATATGTCCAAATGGATTGAAGCTGTTGATGTACCTAAATGTGATGCTCGGAGTGTTTCTATATTTTAAAATAAAAATATTTTTGCAAGATATGAAATGTTAAGAGTAATTATTACAGATGGAGGATCCCATTTTAGAAATAAGAGCATCGAGAAATTGATAAACAAATATGATATAATGTATAGATTTTCTACTACTTATCATCCTCAGACTAACGGTCTAGCAGAAATATCGAATTGTAAAATAAAATGAATTTTAGAAAAAGTTGTAAACCCTTAAAAATTGGATTGGTCTGCTAGATTAGATACAACATTATGGGCATACAGAACTTCTTATAAGACTCCTATAGGAATGTCCCCATACAGACTTATTTTTTGGAAGAAAAACATGTCACTTACTAGTAAAATTAGAGCATAAAACATTTTGGGCTATTAAGGAATTTAATTTTAATCTAAAAGATGCTGGTGAGAAAAGATTATTTTGCTGGTGAGAAAAGATTAAGATTATTGCAAGTTAATGAACTTGAGGAGATTATAAATGGAGCATATGATAATGCAAAAATCTATAAGAAGAAAATGAAAATATGGAATGATCGGAGATTATTAATAAAAAGTTTGAACCTGGACAAGAAGTTCTATTATATAATGCAAGATTGAGATTATTTTTAGGAAATCTGAGATCTTGATGGTTAGGACCATTTAAAGTGATTAAAGTCTATCATTATGGAACTATTGTTATTAAGGATCCTAAAACTAGAAAGATATTTAAAGTGATATTTCATCGATTGAAACATTATTATGAACAAATACCACAATTTAAAGAAGTTTTAATGTTAAGTCAACCCAACCAAACAAATGGTATGTCAGGAAGGGTAGGTCAGGCTGACGACGTTAAACCAAACGCTTTGTGGGAGGCAACCCATACATAAATCTATATATTTATATATTACTATTTTGTTAATAAGTGTGTTTATGTATTAGGAAATAATAGTATTTTTAAGTCCTACACAATTTTCTATATCATAAATTAAAATAAATATTGGTATTGGAGAAATTGAACAAAAAAATTTCAGACACGAAGTTGGCCTCTAGGGCTGACGGCGCCCAACTAAATGCCTCTGGCGCCGACAGCGCCATCGGGAGCGCCGACGACGTCCCATGTAGTTTCTGACGGCGTTCTGAGCATTTTTCACGTGTTGAATGGTTTTAGTGGACTTTGGTGGGATTTTGCTCCACAATAATCGATGAAAGGTGTTTTTCAAGTCCTTAAAACTGACTTGGATGTCCAGAAACTTCCTAATTTTAAATTCCATGGGTTCCAATTTCAGAAATACTTCAAGGTATGGAGTTTTCAAAAGAAGAAAGTTTATCAATTTTAACGTGCAGAGATTATACGACAAAGTCATCACGAAGAAGAGACTTATCAAGGAGAGAGGCTTTGTCAATCATGGAGTGAGTAATCTAAGTTCACAGATCGAGAAAATCATTATAGAGAGGCCTCAGGAAATTTTGTGTTACACTACCGCTGCAGTTGTAGTACCCGTAGTAAAAGAGTTTTATGCTAACTTGCATGGAATTACCCAAGGAGTTGTCTTCATTCGAGGTAAGGTTGTACCATTTACTCCAACTCAGATTAATGATTTGTATATGATAAAAAATGTTCCAATTTGTCATTATACAAATTTTATCCCGACAAAAGATATGATGCAAGAAGTATATAATTTTCTGACGGATGAACATAATAATTGGGAAATCAGAAATGAGGGATACGTTAGTTTCTCTGCTTCACTGCTTAATCCAATTTCAAAACAATGGCATTTCCTCATATCTGCAAAACTACTACCTACCATGAAGATTAGTAGAGTTACAAAAGAAAGTGACATTTTAAACTATTGCATTCAAATGGAAAAACCCATTGATGTGGGGTTTATTATTTTCAAATCTGTTATGGGTATTATCATGAATGGTCCAAGATATGGACTTAGGCATCCTTCGAAAATTTTCCTACTTTGCATTCAATCTCAAGTTCCGTATGAAAGTTGGGAAAAAGTTTTACTACCTTCGGAGCCCATGATTCTTATTGATGGAAATTATATAGGAAATGGAAATGAAGCATTAGATTGTATTTTAGATCATTCATCACACGGTTCAACACCATTGATGCCACTAGCAGTTGGAAGTTCAATATCTTTGGAGAAGAGAATGAAGAAGATAGGAAAGAGAAAGGTAGATTTTGATGATCAGAAGTTTGTCAATTACAAGGCAAACATTTGCTTCAGTAGTCTACGTACAACTAAAAAGGAGATTTTGGATCGAGGATTTAAAAATTTGGGATGAGTAGTCGAGAGTTTAATCAATGCTCGGCAGTGGGAGAATTTCTGCTAGTTTACTACCGAGGCGATTATTGGTGTAGTGATGAAGTTTTACGCCAATTTTAAGGAGACTTCTGAAGACTGTGTTTGTTCGTGAGAAAATGGTGGAGTTTACTCCAAGAAAAATTAATGAATTTTATCAGTTGTAAGATGTGTATAGCTGCCAGTACAAATTATTTTCTACTACGAATGAGGCCTTTGATGAAATAATTTCTTTTCTTACTAATGGAAGAGGAACCTGGAAGGTGAAGAATGGATTTAAGGTAAACTTTCCTCTTTCTATATTAAATGTAGTATCTAAGGCCTGACACTATTTTATTTCTGGAAGATTGATTCCAACAAATCATTATAGTGAGGCTATAAGGGATAGAGCCATCTTGAACTTCTGTATCCCGCAAATGAAAAGAAAAGATGTAGGCTTTATTATTTATAGGAACACTCAATCTATTGCTTTTGGAGAGACTACTGGAAGTTTAGCACACTCTGCCCTGATCTTCATACTATGTGAAGAGGCAGGAATTGATTATAGACCAGAGGAGGAAAAGATTGAACCACTAAAACCTATTGGGCCTGCCAATATAACGACTTATGAATCTCATGTTGGATGAAGATCTAGAAGTAGGACCAGGGATATTCCTTCTACTTCAGGAACTTCTAGTACCCCTACTATCCAAGAACTTATAGAGTAAATGATGTTCCAATAGGGAGATATTTTGAGAATGGATCATAGAATGGAAAATATGTAGGGCATAAATGCTCACTTTGATGATTTGATAAGACAGAAGTTCGAAAATGATGTTGCTTATGATGATGCAATGATCAAATTCATGAAGGGTGATCACTCAATTCAGTTTCCTACTCACCATGTTTTTACTCCATATCAGCAGCTGAATTTGGATGTGGATGAAGAAGAAGATGATGATGATGATTGGTGATGGTACTTTATTTTATTGTATGTTGGGTTGTGAACTGTGGAATTGTGAGACTGTTTTAATAATGTTATTAGTTTTTAGTGCTTTGTTAGATGTATTTGTAATTAACTCTTTCTCAGCAAATTTTTATATGTATTATGTGTTATTTAATGTTTTAAGACTTATAGCTTTTCATATTAGCACCTACAATATTTCAGAATTAAGTTTCAAATTAGAACCTTCAACAGGTATGTTTTTTCTTTATGTATTAAATGTTTTCTTTAACCCTTAATTTCTTAATTCTTCATTTAAAATCTTTTAAAAATTTAAGTTTGGGGGGAAGAAAAATTCCTTTTTAAAGAAAAGAGACTTAATTTTATTTGTCCTCAATTAGTTATATTTTCAAAATATTTTAAAAAAAATTTAACATGACCTTTGGTATTAGAGGGTAACTTTAGATAACTATATCTATGTTTCTAAATATATAGTAAACTTAAGCAGAGTTTTTAATTAATAAAGATTAATTTTAGAGTTTAAGATATTTGGTATGACAAAATAAGAACATGTTTTTCTATTTTAAGTAAAGGAATTTGAATTTTTGAAGTATTAAAAATCTTAGAGATTCATTTAAGAAGAAAAGAATAAAATTTTATGAAAAATCTTTAAAGCTAATATAAATTTATAAAGTGAAGGAAAGTGAAAAGTTTTTAAGAATAGTGAAGTTGAAAACCATTAAAGGCTATCCAGATAAAGTAACCCTCACATAAATAAAAAAAAGAAAAAACAAAAAAAATGATTGAAAATGATCCTGAAAAGAAAAATATAAGAAAAAAAAAGAAAGATGTGAGGAGAAGCTCGAGGAGATGACTAACTAAAAATTGGCTTCACTTGAATCAACTTAAAGAAGAAGGTTTGGCTACATTTTCTAAACTTATACTTAAATATTAGCATATTTACTAGTAAAGTTTCATGAAGTTCTTTTTAATATGAATCTTCTAAGTGGCTTTAATATGAATGATTTGCGATTTTCCTTGAAAAGAATAGAGAATCAAAAATCTTAGACTTGACTACAAAATATTTTTATACCTTAAGTGTTAACTAAAGTTATTTAGAATTTCTCTTAAGTGATGCTATTATATCTAGTGAACTAAGATATGGAAATCTAGAAGTTAAAATCTATACCATAAGTCAATTTTTTATGTAGTAAAAGAGTTACTTGAGGACAAGTAACATTTAAGTTTCGAGGATTTTGATGCACCAAAAGTATATGCATTTTTAGATCCATATCTTATACTCATTTTTTGTGATATTACACTTTAATGGAAGGTATTTTTGATGTTTTATTGCAGGTTGTTGATTTTGAGGACTTGGAGCAAAAATCGAGCAAAAAGGAAGCAAAAATGATGAAATTGGGAGCCAAAATGGAGAAGTTCAAAAAAGTTGCCCGCGCCGCCGGTTTCAAACTGGGCACCGATGGTGTCGTTTGATAGAGAAGAAAGAATTAAATAGTCGAGCACTGGCGAGCACTGGCGTCGATGGCTCCAAGATGGGCGTCGATAGCGCTTATGTCGATGGAAGCCCTATTTCTGGAAGATTTGATGAATTTGGATGCTTTTTGAAGAGTTTTTGGATGTACCTATTAGAGAACCGACCTAGGCTCTATTTAGAGCTGAATTTTGATCAAAAACCACTCCCCTTCATACCATTTCTACTTCTTCCACTCATTTCAATTTTCCTCTTCACACACGTACATTCCACACCAATAGTTAATTATTATTTTTATAGTTTTGAGTTTTTGTGGTGAGTTTAAGAGAGGGAGAGAAGAGAGAGATTTCTTCTTCCTTCATTTCCTAAGAGAGGCTACAAGGGATTTGCTTTGAGAAAAGAGTTTCAGATAAGTGTTGTTATTGTTGTACGAACTTTCTTTTATACATGAAATTTATGTTTTGTTGTATCTTTCTCATGAAGTCTTAGTAGATTCATTTATCGTTCTCCCTACTCTAAGATATATGAAATGAAGAGATAATGTGGATGTGTCAATATTAAAATTTAAAATAAATTGTGATTGTTTTTCAACTCCGCTCTTAATTTACTTTTTGATCCAGTCAATTGAATTGTTAAAATATGATGTGAAACATATGATCCGGAAAATGAAGTATGAGTTCTACAACTGTGTGAGAATCACATTTAAGTCCATGAAGGAGTATTTCATTCATGGAATTAAGTGCAAATAAATAAAGAATTATACTTTGTTGGATGTAGAATTGGAGATTTCTAGGGTGACGGACTAAAAATCCCCAATTCGATCTTAGTGTTTAAAAACTAAAGCGAGAGTTAGCATTCATAGGAAGGGAAGTGGGACCTAGTATCCTTCTAGCTTAGCCACAAATTTAGGGACTAAACCTAAGATTAGCCTATGATTTTCTATAACACTGAATCAGGGTAGAGAGTTAGAATTGCTCATATTTGACACATTACATATCTAAACCATTTATCTCATCTTATTTCACCAAAAATTCATTGTAGTGGGAAAGATGTTTTTTAATATTAGAAAACTTCATCACATAAACATAGTTTAGTAGTTATTAATTTTAGAACTTATTTTTAAATTCTGCTAGTAGTAAATAATTTAGTTTAGATAGTATTTTAGAAATTCGAAATTAGTGACAGTAATTTTGTTTAATTTCTGTAAATTTTCATGTTTATTTATCATTTCAAATTTAATCCTTCCCCGTGGGATAGATAATTGGGACTTAAACAGAAAGTTCATTATTACTTGATAATGATACGTATACTTGCGTAGAATCTCAATCTTAAGAGTTTAATGTTATTATTACTAAAATACCACATTAAGTTTTGGCACCGTTATAAAGCGGAGTCAACTTTATAAATTTTACACAACTATATTCAATCGGGATCAAGTTTTTTGGCGTCAGCGTCATTGTCGAGGAAGGTAAAAGTAAATTAAATAGATTTAGTAAATTAGAAAATTTAGAGATAAAAATATACAAAATACAAAATATCAAAAAAATTTATAAAATCAAAAATCAAAAAATATATACATAAATGCATATTCAAGAGTATTTTTAAGAAATTTTTCTTTGTTTATTATATTTATTTATGTGAAATATTGGATCTGAAGGTTTAGTACCTTACAATTCAGAATTAGAAAGTATTATTAGAAAATTTTGAAAACAACAAAAAGAAATCAAAATTTTGAACAAAATGGCGAATAACTTAGATAATCAAATAAATGAAAATCGACAAAGACCTTTAAAAGATTATGCTAATCCCACAGCAGATGAACTACACTTAACTATTCAAAATCCAGATGTTGTTGCTAATTCATTTGAGCTTAAACTTGTTATTATCCAAATGGTATAAAATAATCAGTTTGGAGAAACATCTACTGAAGATCCTAACTTACATCTTGTTAGTTTTCTTGAGATTTGTGCTATGTTTAAATAGGACGGAGTGTCTAATGATGTTGTTAGGCTTGGACTTTTTCCTTTTTCATTAAGGGATAAAGCCAAAGCTTGGTTAAACTTGTTAGCACACGGATCTATCAGAACTTGGGGAGAATTATCACAAAAATTCTTGGCAAAATATTTTCCACTCTCAAAAACCGCTAAGCTTAGAAATAATATTACATTTTTTTGTTAGTTTGAAGGGGAATCGATATATGAAGACTGAGAAAGATTTAAGGATCTTCTTAGAAAATGTCCACACCATGCTTTACCAGATTGATTAATAATTCAAACTTTTTACAATGGATTAGTATGATCACTTAGATCTATTATAGATGTTGTTGTAGGCGGATCTTTAATGTCAAAACCTTTTGATGAAGCATACTCTTTAATAGAATAAATGAATACTAATAATTTTCAATGACCCTCTGAATGGGTAAATCCTAAGAGAGTAGCTTGTATTCATGAATCTAATGTAATGTCTATTTTAGCATGTCAAATTGGTGTTATATCGAAAAAGATTAATCAAATTAGAGTGAACTATTCTAAAATACCACCAGTACTTGAGGAAAATTCACTAGGGCAGATAATTGATGCTCAATCATCTTATGAAACTTTTATTGCTATTAATAATCGAAATAACAATCCTCATACTCGGCTTAGTTGTTTATGACTTTAAACTTTACTTTGATCAAATGGTAAAGTTGTTACCTTGTAAAACACATCAAAGCATTGAGACATGCTTTTATTTGGCTCAAAGCTCTGTCAATATACAACACCCAAGTCTGTTTGTCGATAATTGTTTCTTCGTCAATAAGTAATGTTGGTCGGCTAACCTTTGATAGGTGTTGACGGTCACCTATATTAGTGTGGCGTTGGTAAATGCTCAATTAAATGGGTAAATGAGGCATCAATCGATGCAACCACTTGGCTAGGCTAGTAGACATTGTCAATTGACTGATCTTTCATTGGTTGAGGGTCGGCAGGATTTATCTGATCAGCTAAGTCTTGCCAATAGATTGACATGGTCAGTCGTCGACCCATAATCTGTGACGAGAAATTCTTGTAGACATAGCAAAGATAGGCTATCGAATAGAGGGTGAATCACCTTAATCCGATAAGTAGCCTACCATTAAATGAAGAGATCATGCAAGAAGACAAAAACTTATCACATTAGCTCTTAATGTTACTTTGGGAGACTGTCGGATGCCTCCGATGTAGGCACGACTTAATGAGGTAGCTCCACTAGTTGGATTTATCATGGTGATAGGCTCGGGTTATCCCTCACCTCATATCTAGATGGGCTGCTCAGGGTCAAGTCATTCGACCGGCTTTATGACTTGGTTAGGTTTGGTTACGTCTTATCGGTAATTAGCCTTCAAATCTCTTGTCGGTGGGCCCTCCTTTGATATGACTTATCCCATCTGCACCATCAAATCTCCTCGAGATTCATGCTAAAATTATTTCAATATACATATTTGAAGATGAGAGAAAAAACCAGTCAAGTACAATACTGGATGCCACATTGATATTAAAATTCTTCAACGTAGAATTCCAACTTAGCATGTGTTTGGTTGTTTGGAGTTATGACAATGCATTAAAAAGTAATAACTCTATTATATGCCAGTTTTTTAAACAATTTGAGAATCACACGCATTATTCTCCATCGAAAGACATTTGAGAATCAAGACAGAGCTGATGGCTCTATAAAAATATTGAACAACAATGTGATAAAATAAACTAAATAGATATAGACCCTTAAGTATATGCTGAGGGTATTCTCTGTCCCCTAATTTATTGTTTAGGTCATCATCTAACATCTTTGGTCAGGCAAAAATAAGCAGGCCTAGGAGAACAGTTTGCACCCCTCAAATAGAGGCTCCTTCCGTTGTGGTTTTAATTTAAGAGGTGAGGTTTTGCATAGAAGACCACTTTATTGAGGGTTTGTCTCGGTTGAAGCGACAATGACATAATTGTAAAATATTTCATCTCATTGTTGCCTCTGAGAGACACCTTATATTTTTTATTTAGAGAAAAAAAATTGATTTTCTATCTCGAATTATGTATCTATGTGACTGACTCCTTATCAGCATAATTTTGGGTGGCAAATAATGTTTATGCCCTTTTGGCGGTTCAACTTACTTCCCTACCTTATAAATAGGGTTAAGAGTTCAATTTCTCATGTAAATGTCCCATTCCCCTTTCCTCTAGTTTTCCTTTCTTCCCCAAGCTCCCTTTTCCTCTATGTTTACTCCCAATGGCTCCCAAGTTCTCTCAAGAACTCTTTGGCTTGATTCTGGCGAGCGAGATGTCTATCATGACTGCAGACCAAATGGAGCTCATCAAAAAAAACTCGCGTTTATGACCCAACAGTCCAACTCTGAGCCGTTACAAGTCATGATCGGGCAACAAAAAATTTCAGGCTGAATATCCTGTTCTATCGGGATCAATTCAAGTATGGCTTGCGGTTGCCACTTTGTCAAGTGTTCAAAACAATTTTTAACCAGTACAACATCATTCCTACCCAAGTATTCAAAACTCCATAGTGGAAATTACGACATACATGATTTTCTGTTGGTAGATGAAGATCCCATGGTGGTTGAACCTATTTAGCCCTATGTTTACATTCAGATTTAGTCGTGATGGATGCATTCAGTTCTCAACCAGTTATAGATTCCAACTGCTAGGGCTATATAACAAGATTAAAGACTGGAAGATGTGTTTTTGAGTCGGTTCATGCACTGGTGAATGGAAATTCATAGGAGGTATGATCAAGAAGATGAAGTCTCCACTTAGTCACACAAGAATGTTTGGAGCGATGATCGATGGGCCAGCATAAGTCAACCTTCCAGTATCTTGAGTCACAAGTTATAAATCGGGTGCTATGGTAAAAGAAATGTGGATCAATGATGGAAGAACTCCTGCTGGCCTTAGACGCCTAAGAATTCACCCGAGAGAAAGAGGCCACCGCTCAGCTTGCTAAGAAGAAGCTCCAAGGGAAAGCTACCCTCTCACAAAGCCATTCGCCCAAAATTTGAAGTTGATGTTGATCAGCAAATATTTGGGATCAATTCCACCAGAGCCAACACCGAAGATGCGGAGTTAGTTGTCAAAATCTCAAGCAACTCTAATTGTTCATCAAGTTTTCAAAATTTCAAACAACTCTAATTGTTCATCAAGTTTCCAATGATGAGAAACAATATTGAAATGAAAGCTAAACCTTTCCATTTAGTTGTTTGTTTCGGGCGCATGTCACAAAGATTAACTGAGGACATCAAGCATGTTGGTGTCTGCCAAAGTTGAAGAAGAGACTTGGCAAGAAAAATAGAATTGGGGCCGACTACCCCCTAGCCATTCAGTTCATCCTACATAGAAAGGAAAAACAAAAGGTGAGGCAAGTCGACCATCCCCCATCACCTTAACTGAATCCATATTTGAGCCTGAGGCTGAGCCAGTGTCCGTGCCAGCACCTTGTGAAGAAGAGTTACCCCACTAAGAGAGGAAGGTGCTTGTCATTGGTTTAAGTACCACACCACCTCTCCCTTCCCTCAAGAAGTAGAATAGTTCTCCACTTGAGTGAATTGTTTTTTTCAAAATGAGAATGTGAAGGTGTGGATGAGGCCTAGACGAGCGGTATTCCATGATTAACAAAACGATGGAAGAGTATTTCTACTCTCAAATGGTCGCAGACTATCGTTTGGTTCGTATTGAGATAATTTGTTCCCATGCCTTCGACAGTCTCCAAGGAGTCTTGAATGTTCAGAGCTTTATCCACTAGTTGATCAATATCAATTGATGGCTTGGGAGGTTTCAAAATTTTTTAGTATATCAGTTGATGGTGTTGGAGAGCACAAGGTTGAAGCTTCTAATACCCGGGCCAAGGCTGCAAAAACTTAGGTGACTATAGTCAAGAAGAGGATGGAGTTAGCATAGCATATAGGTATTCCAACATGATCGATCACTCTAAGAAGTTATCAAACTTTCATTAAGGAAAATCAGACTTTAAAATATGTGATGGCGCCGAAAACTAAGAAAGAGTATGTAGATGGGCTTTCTAGGCCGCTCCAAGTTGGCTCCCCTATGGATCTCAAGTGCTTCGTGAAGAACAACCTATTCCACCCAATGTGATCAGATCTTTGACAGTTCGCAACACTACTCTTCGACTTGGAGGACAAAAAGGCAGAAGTTTTTTTGGAAGAAGGTGAGGAAGAGGAAGGCGTTAAGGAGGAAGAGAGTCTCGAAGATGATGGGGGGTGTTCAAATGCTAGATTCTCCTTTTTTTACTTGTAATTTCTTTAAATACTTTGTAAAAGACATGTATATGAAAGAATTTTTGTAATTTTTTTCCTTAAAGAATTGAAATACAAGTTTAATTGATCGGCTCATACCTTTGTCTTACAGTTTTTTTACCTTTACTATGTTTTCTTTATTTGTAATAATTGTATGCAATGAATGTCTATATTAGTCAGTCATGAAATTATTAGAACAAAATTTTGGTTGAATTTAATGTTTTTTCACCTGGCTCAGGTCTTACACTTCCCATGCCCTACTTGATCAGGTGATTACAACGGACAGGTTGTAACTTTTCTCATGCTTATTAAGCGGATTTTTCACATCCTTCGTGAGCGGTAACTGTCAAGGCTCATTGTTGGGGTGATTTATGTATCCCTCACTGTAGCACTTGTCACTAATGAGGGGGAACCCCCTCCAGAGCTGCCTTGTGCAAAGTTAAGGGAAATGAATTTTGTATATGTTTGGGCATTGAGGGTCAGTTTATGTATCTAATGTTGATCAAATGTCTTGCATTATTGTTAGTCATTTTGAAGGGTTCTACCGATAGGACATTTTATGTTGTTGTCTTTTTTGAATGGTTCTAAAGATTGGAGATCTTGTGTCATTATCGACTTTGATATTTTGGTTCATGTTCCCAATGTATTGGTCATGCACATGAACTCATCAAGTTCCATGAGTATTATTTAAATCATAGGATCACACACATATTTAGCAGAGTAATGTTCTTATTATTTCATTATGCAAAAGTACACGTTTTTTTAAATGAAACTACGTTTATTATTTTACACATATGATGATACAAAGAATTTTCTAAGAAAAGAATTCCTTGAGTTGCTCCATGTTCAACAGACTTCTTTTTCTGCATAAGACCTTAGCTTGTAGTCTCTTAGGCGCCTCTTTAATTGATGATGAATGGGCCGGTTCAAGTATGTTTTAGCTTGTCAACCATCTTTCCACGTATCATTAGGTTAGCCTGCTTCAGCATGATATCTCCAGGGATGAAGGCTATTTCTCGAGCATGTCAATTAGAGTAGTGGGTCATCCTTCTCTTTACTTACTTTTATCAAAGGGCTAAATCAACCACTTTTCTTCTCGCAGATTGAGCATGAGGGTCACATCTTCATCATTCGCCTCTTGCCACTCAAATCAATTTTCTTCATCAAACGTTCTTATTGGGATTTTCTGGCTGTGGTGATTATATTTGACTGGCAACAATACTTACATTTTATGTGGCAGCATGAACAAAGTTTGCCTGATCACGGTTGATGGTGTCATGTAGAGCATCCATAAGACTGAAGGAAGGATATCAACCCAACTTCTTTTGGCTCATTCTATTTTTTTGTTAACATATTTAAGATGATCTTATTAGTGAACTCAACTTGTCCATTAATTCCTGGACAGTGTACTGGAATGAACTTCAGGATGTTCAGGATGCTAGAACATCTATCGAAATGAAGTTCCACATGACCTATGTAATAATTCAGGCTAATGCCTTAACCTCAATTTACTTGGAGAAGTAATACACGATGACTTGAAAGAACTTGTGTTGGCCTTTAGATGGTGAAAAGAGCCCGAGAATGTTAAGTCTCAAGACGACAAAAGGTCATGAGCTGACTATCAATTACACCATATGTAATGGATGGTGTTGCAGTGGTGTGTATTTCTAGCATTATTCACATCTCTAGAGAAAATTTTGGCATCTGTTAGGATTGATGACAAGAACTAGCACTATTGTGTATTCTGTGTGCTTATGTTTTCCCTCTGGAATGGCTTCCATATTGCTCGAATTATATCACTCAAATAACATCATCTGTCTCTTTCTCCATTATGAAACTTAGGAAAATCTTAGTAAATGGCTTCAACAAAGCTTCTCAATCAAGTGATACTACGCGACCTTGAATTTGAATCCTCTTGGGTTGGTAAATAACCTTGATATCATCTTTGTCTCTGAATGGTGTATACAAGGATAAATCCAGCATTACTATCTTTTGATTTCTACTTCCATTTTCTTGGGTTCTACATTGATCATTTGGACCAGCCTTTAGGGTGTCCCTTCCCACAGTTGCATGCATTTGAAGAGAAGGTTGGCCGCTTGATTTTTCTCCCCATAAATGTCTTTGATTTTGAAGATAACAAATTTCTAGATCTTCATTTTTACCTTATTCAAGGATTTATACATTATGTCATCTCTGGCTTTAAATTCTTCATTTACTTAGCTCACCACCAGCTATGAATTAGAATTAACCAAGACATGACATTACTGTAGACATAGCAAAGCTAAGCAATCGAGTAGAGAGTGAATCACCATAATCCAATAGGTATCGTGCTTTTAAATGAAGAAATCTTGAGGGATGACTAAAACTTGTCCCATTAACTCTTGAAGTTACTTGGGGAGACTGTTGGATGTCTCTGATGTAGCTGCATAACTCGAGAGGGTAGCTCATAGAGTTATTTTTATCATGGTGATAGACTCAGGTTATCTATCACTTCGTGTCTGGATGAACCACTCAGGTTCAGTTCATCTAGCCACCTTTATGACTTGGGTGGCATTGGTCTTGATGTGTTTGGTCGGTAAGATTCAATACATTCGGTCAGACAACTGGGCCTCCAGGTCTTCTATTAGTGGGCCCTTCTTTGATATGAATTGTCATTTCTGCACCATTAAATCTCCTTAATATTTGTTTTGGTAAATTTTCATATACATATTTGAAGATATAAGAGAAAACCAGTCAAATAAAATACTAGGTGTCACATTGATATTAATTATCTTAAACGTAGACTTTAGTTAAGAAATCAAATGGTTGTTTGGAACTATCACAATGTTTTAAAAAATAATAACTCAATTGTATACAACAACAACAAAAAAAAAATTATCACAATAACTGGGGTTTGTTGCTGATACACCTAAAATATATAGTATTTTTAGATGCATTTTTATACCTATTTTTGAGATATTTTGTTTTAATGGAAGGTATTTGTGTGTTTTTCTTTCAGGTACAATTAAAAAGTTGAAAAATGCTAAAAGGAGTGAAAAAGAATCAAATTTGGAGCAAAAATGTGCAAAAGTGTATTGGCGCCTAAGCGCTAGATCCAGCGCTTAAGCACCGGTGAAACAGAGAAGGCCGCGCCCAAGCGCCAGAGGCAAGCCAGTGGCCCCGCGCTTAAGTGTCAGAGGCAGTTATTTGGCGATTTTTTTATTTGGCCAAATTTTGAAGAGACATTTTAGGCACCTATTGGCTAAAGAGGGTGGTTATGATCACTAGGAACAAAAATATTATTAAAAAACTTGTGAAAGGAGGCATCCATTGGAGAATACATCAATTTTGGATACATTTTGAAGAATTTCCAAGGCTCTTCTTGGGAAACTTCCAAGGAACCTCTTGGGAAATTTATAAAAAAAGGAAGTTGAGATATTTGAAAGGGGTGCTTGAAAATTCTGAAAAGAGTTTGAAGAGGAGTCCTGAGGAGTTTTGAGAGATAGTTTTGGAGAGATTTTCAAGCACCACACAAATTTACTTTATCATTTTTTTATTTTTAGTTTGTTTTGAGAGTGTTGTAAAAGAGAAGAAGTTCAAAGGAGCTTCAAGTGTTTGGTGGAGTATTTGAGATAAGTTTCTATCTTTTGTTTTGAACTACTTTTGATTTTAATCGAGACTTATTGTTGGTTTGACAATGATTTCTACTTTTAAACTAAAGTGTGGTTTTATTTTGGAAGAAGTTGTGATGATTTAATTCCATGTACTTCATTTATTTCTTGATCTGACCAATCCAGATGTTAAAATTTGTTGTGAGAACATGTAAGAATTGGGATGGTATTGTCTCGGTCAACAATTGAAAAGAATCACATGAGGTTGTATGAATGAGAATGTAATTTATATGATTTAGTGCAAATAAATAGGGAAATAATCTTTGAAGGGTGTAGAGTTAGAGGACATTAAAGTGACAGGTTAAAGCCCCCAACTTGGTTTATTGTTTTAGGTTCTAATACGATATGTTAGCCCTCAGGTGAAGGGAATTGAGGGAACTCTAGAGTGAGAGCTGGTATCTTCCCTGCCTAGTTGGTCTTCAGAACTATTCAAACTTTAAATTAGCCAATGTTCTTTATAGCATTTCTAGTAAGGGTAAAAAATATAATTTCTTCTATTTGGCACAACGCAATTTGCATACTTCCACAACAGAATTCCTCTGCTTATTACTGATTCATGATAAGGAGAAAGGTATTTTCATATCAAGTGATTTTCTTTTACATAAACTCAAGTTATCTTTAGAAGTTTTACTATTTTGTCAAAATATCAAAAATACCAAAAAGATTTGAATTTTAATACTGTGAAAATAACTATAGTTTAAGTAATTGTTTTTTTAGAATAGAAAGTTTACTTTTCAATAGTGCATATTGCATAATTTTCCTGTGGGTCTGATATTCAGGTTTTAATCAAAAAGTCCTATATTACTTGATAACAATATGTATACTTGCGTAGTATCCCAATATATAAATTAAAGAATTAAATTCTTATTTTCTTTAGGATCAAGTTTTTGGTTTTGTTGCAAAGTAAGGAAATATAAGAGAAAATTATAATTAAAGTCATTGTTATACTGTTACATATAAACAGTCAAGATGAGTTGCCTGAATCATTTTTCACCATTGCACCCTATTAAGTGTCATACCTTCATTTAATTTTAATAGATTTAGATCATTTTTTAGACTATGTCCAAGATTTTTCAGGTCTACCTATGCCTTTCTTAGCCTAAGTCAAATATAAAGCATCTTGTCTCATAACGGGATTATAAGATCATCGGCATTCAATGCGACAAAACAATCTAAGACGACTCTCTCTAGTTTTGTCTGCTCTGGAGCTACACGAACCCTATTATGGATATATTTATTTCATATTATCTCTAAGAGGCAAGCCACTCATCCACCTAAGCATAAGCATTCTTAGCTCAGCAACACTTAACTTGGTTTTGTGCTTCTCTTTTCAAGGCTAACATTATGTGTCATAGAGCATTGCAAGTCTCGCTACCATCTTATAAATTTTTTCATTCAGTCTAAGAGGAACTTTTTCTATCACACAATACGCCCGATTGATTACTCCACTTCAACCAACCAACTTGAATTCTACTAAAAACATCCCCATCAATATCACCATCATATTAAGTGATAGACCTAAGATATCTAAAATGTTCACACATTTTATTTATTTGATCATCCATAGTTAAAACTTTGCCACTAGAGCTACTAGAACCAAAATTATATTTCATGCACTTAGTTTTAAATCTACTCAAATAAAGGCCTTTAGACTCAGACGTAAACCTCTATAATTCATGTTTTTCTTGAACTCTTTTACTAGTCTTATCCACAAGAAGGAAACCATTATAAAAATGCATACATCAAAGTACATTCTCCTATAAATTTCTACTAAGAGCATCCATAACTAAAGCAAAATGATATGGGCTTAAAGCTAATCCTAATGTAATCCATAATGTAATCCAACTGAAATATGAAAATACTTGGTTAATCCTCCTTTTATTCGAACACAAGTAGCAGCTCTAGTATACATATCCTTAATGACTTGAAGATAATTCATATCAACACTTTTTTTCTCTAAAACTCTTTAAATCACTTCTCTTAGAACCTATCATATGCTTTTTTTAAATAAACAAAAATTATATGTAGATCCTCCTTATTCTCTATGTACTTCTCCATCAAATCTCTCAATAAATGTATAGTTTCCATATTATACTTCCCCAGCATCAATCAAAACTGATTACGAGAAATCTTCATATCACATCTTAGCATATGTTCAATTAGTCTCTCCTATAATTTTAAAGTATGACACATTAACTTAAATCCTCAATGGCTTGCACATTCTTGTGCATCCGCTTTATTCTTAAAAATGGGGACCAAAGTACTCTTCCTCCACCTCTTAGTCATCTTTTTAGTTTTTAAAATAATATTAAAGATATTAGTGAGCCAAGAAACTCTCAAATCTCCTAAATATTTCCACACATCAAATGGGATATCATCTAGTTCTACTGATTTTCCACCATTTATTTTCTTTAAAGCCTCTTCAACTTCTTTTTTACTAATGTGATGGTAAAATAAAATATTTTACTATTATTAACATTATTAAGATCATTAAGTTTGATCATATTTTCAAAAACTTCATTGAAAAGTTTATCAAAATAGCTTACCCACCTATGTTAAATATCTTCCTCTAGGAAAGCACTTTTTTATTTTCATTTTCAATACACTTTATTTTAATTAAATCATTACTTTTCTTTTCTCTTTGTTTGGTTAGTTTATTCTTATGATTTTCATTATAATTTTCACCCTCTTTAGTATTTAATCCATTATAAAGATCACTAAAAGTGAAATTTTTAACATCACAGATTATTCTCTTAGTTTCCTTACAAACCACCTTTTATTTTTTTCATTTCTCTAAGCTTTTATATTTAAATCAAATTTTATAACACAATTTCCTATATTTTACCTTTTATTACACATTATTATTTCACCACCAACTATTTTTATTTATAAACATTTTTCCTTTTGATTCTCCAAGTATAACTTCTGTCAGTTATTTAATAATACTTGTTATTTTATTCCACAAAGAATTCTATTTTTCATGAACATCCCAAATCTTGATATCTTAAAGTTTACTCATAAAAATAATTTTATTTGTGTCTTTGAGGTGCCCCAATCAAATTCTATGATAACGTGTCATTCTATTCTTTATCTTACAACTATTCATCTTAAAATCCATAACTAATAATTGATATTGAGTAAATAAAATTTCAATTAGAATGACCTTACAATATTCACATTCTCAACGACCTCTTTTTCTCAAAAAAAAATAATCAATTTATGTTTTATTAGATCCATTCTTATAAGTAATAATATGCTCATCATTTTTTCTTAAATTAAGTATTAGTAATAACAAAATCATAAGCTAAAGTAAAATATAATATGGTTCTACATTTTTCATTTATCACTCCAAACCATAGCCACCTTGAATATTTCTAAAATCTTCTATCGCTCTATCAATAAGTCCATTTATATCTCCATCTATAAAATTTCATTCTTTAAGAGGTATTTGTTGACCTATGTTTGGTGATGTCTAGTTTCCTTCCTAGAATTCAAGGTTTAGGCATAGAACTCTTCTGGTGACTATCCTAGAAGACTAGTAATGGTACCCAACCACACTTAGAAAACTCAAAAAACTTCTTGATTATTTTTTGTGAAGCCCCGTATGGGTGGTACCAAGTCCTCAACTCTTAGTTGAGATGAATAGGACTAACATGTGGAGACCTAAAAAATGAGTTCACATAGCGTCATAAGGCCTTAGAGAAACCCTTTGTGACTTGGTCACTCTTCACCAAGCATTACACCCATTACATATTTGACTAATGCACCGTAAGCCTACTAAAATTTCCAAATTTTCCAAAATACAAAAAATTGCCAAAGCTCTTCAAAATTTTCCTTATTTCCCCTAAATTACTCAACACTCCTCAAAATACCCCAAGATCATCAAAATGACCAAAATATCCCAAAATTTTCAAAAAATTTATAAATTGCCCAAAATCCACAAGTTCACTAAAAAATCCACCAAAACCAATCCTTGCCACCAAATCTACCCAAGTCCACCAAATTTATCAAAATTCCTAAAAATTTCCCAAAAGCTGACCAAAATTCACAAATTACCTAATTTACCCATAATCCAAAAAGTTCCCAATTTCTACTAAATTCCCCCAAATCAAAATTCACCAAATTCCAAATTTAAATCCAATTCCCATGAACCCTAAATACAAATTCATTTTAACCCCACATCAAATTTAACCCCAAATCCAAAAGATACTAAAATTGAACTTACATGCCAAGTTTAGCTTCATCAAGCCTAAGTTTCACCATGATGGACTCAAAACCTTATGAAATTCGTCAAGACAGATTTCTAACCACATTTAAAACCAACTCCAATCCCAAAACCAAGCCTCCATAAACAATTTTAAAATCCCACCAAAACCAAGCCCAATTTCTAATTCCTTTGAAAATCAAAAGCCTACATGACATGAAATCTCCCCCCTCGTTCAATTAATCAAAACTCAAACCATGCACCATGGCATGCATGATTGATTTCACCTATATTTGGACTCATGACAATCCTTCACAAAATACCCCAAAATTTCTAAATTCTTATTCATGAAATTGGCCAAGCCACATGCAAGCCATGCAACCTTTTTTCAAGCCATAGGTAAGTCATGTGAGTCATGCCCTGTCACCCTCCCTTAAGTGGCAAAAGGAGGGGGCCTTTCTTGTTTCCATTTAAAGTGTCTAACCCTTCTCATGATTCCCTCTAACCCATGTGTAAGCCCTAATCTCTTAGATAGGGACTTGAACACACTAATACAGTTATCCTCATCAACCCAAGCCACTTTGGGAGTGACCCAAGTCCATTTTCATGAGCCTAAGGCCAAGCTAGATCCAAGTTGACCCAAACTCCTTTCCTCTTTGATCAAACACATCTAACCATGCTTGGACCCAATTGGCTTCACAACTCTCCACCCCCAACCTCCCACAGTTAGATGGTGACCTTCCATGGTCCCGTCGGCCACCCTGATCGCCGGAAAACCCATGGTCGAGGAGCACCGCCATGGTCAAATTTAAAATTCCACCCATCCAATGTGGCTCACTCAAATTGGACACTTACCCTTGTTTTCTCTCTTCCTATGTGCCACTTTGGACACCTCACCTTGGGCAATTAAGCTCCATGGCCGAGCTTATAAATAGGGCACCCACTCAAGGCCAAATAAAAAGGACACCAACCTTGGGTAAACTTTGTCAAAATCGCGGCCAAATAAAAAGAAGGACACCAACCTTGGGTAAACTTTGTCAAAATCGTTCTTCCAAACTTCCATTACACTCATATGAAGCTCATCTCAATCATTTTTAGCCATTCTTCCCCACTGAGAAACACTAATTTTAAAGCTCAAAACCAAGACTTATAGGACATTTCACAAAGTGCACAAAAACCACAAATTGACTCTTCCAAAAGCTTCCCTATAGCCTAAAATCACTTCCCCCCATCGAAACCCCTCTCTCTTCTGACGCCTCTACCATAGTCCTAGACCAAACTCCACTCACCATTTGTGCTAGGTCAAACTTAGGGTCTGTTTGGGGCAGTTGCAGCTTATCCAGCTTATCTAGATAAGCAACTTATCCTGATAATCTGTTGATTAGCAGCTGATTTGAATAACCAATCTGGTTGTTTGGTTTATGCGTTTGTAAAACAACTGGTTCTGGATAAATTATCATTTTTCTCCTGTTCTGAATAAGTTGTTTAGCTGTTCGGTATGTGCGTTTCTGGATAAATTATCATTTTTCTCCTATTCTGAATAAGTTGTTTAGCTGTTCGGTATGTGCGTTTAGAAAAAAAGCTGATTTGCAGCTTTTTGTTGATAAAAGATCATTCAAACATTATAAATTTTAAGTTTTCAAAAATTATTTTTAAATTGTGTAAAATAAATTGTAATCAGTAATTTACATTTTACATTAATTTTAAAATAAATTAATTTAAATTAAATTTATTAACAAAAGTACATGTCGCCACACTTAAAATATATAAGCTACATGAATCCTTTTTTTCTATTGCGTCCTATTTAACAAATAAAATTTAATTTTTATATTTATATAATTTTACCTATATTTGAAAAGATGTGGTACATTTTAAAATGTTAATATTAATATTTTGTCATGTGATATAATTTTTTTAATATTATAGGAACATTAAAATGTAGGTGAAACAAAGAAGTCTTTCCAGAGAGAGAGAATAAGAAGAAAGTAAACTCAAACAGAAGAAAATATGCAAGAGGGGCTGAAGAAACCGAAGTGAAGAACTTCTTATAACCCTTATTTTATTACACAATTAGCACAAAGTACATACACACATGCATAGATTTGTTGCATAGCAAATTTGTAATTTCATAATAGTACAGAATTCTGATGTTGACTTCACCTAAAATAAGGTTCAAGATACCAAACTAAAACCAAAATACATATTATAACTACAATTAGTAATAGGATTATAACATTCAATTTAGAATGTAAAAGTAACCTCTCATGAGAACTGTTGCTCGGCAGCATTATGAGGTTGAGAAACGCTCGAACCATGAGTGATGGTTTCCAATTGTGACACCTTCGAACCCTGTGCCCTGATCAGTTGAGGTGAAAGAATGAGCTCCCGTAGCTACAGCGCCAGTGAAAATGTCATCTAACTTCTCCTCTAATACTGGATCAATGCCACTAAATTTGAATTTTTTTAGCTGTCGGCACTGCCTGTAACAGAAAAAAAAATTATTAGTAAAATCATTTCAATGTGAAAATCTATGCAATAAGTAAATGTAGGCATGCATTCACCTCTAAATTCTCAGCCCACCATTCTTCTGGTGCATCAATTGTCCGCTTCAGTGGATCTCAACCCAATCCCGTTGATCGTTTGAGATCTTTCCAAATTTTCCACTTTTTTTTAATTGATCTCACTTTCTTTTTAGTTTCATCCAATCGTAATGTCTTCCAGTCAGTTCCTTCAATTTAGTCATAATATTTTGCCAACCTTCTTCATTAAAATAGGTGATGAGCCTATTACCCAACTGTTGACCTCACTTTTGGCTGAGGTCTAGTTTCTTCCTTAGTAGTCTAGGGTCTAGCCATAGGACTTTCTTTTTTACTATTCCTAGAGGACTAGAAAAGGAACCCTCGCCATTAGAAAATTTAAACTCTTCTTTGTTCAACTTGAAGTTCCACATATTGGTTCTAACCTCTAACACTTACTATGTGGGGCCAATATGAGGGAGCTCAAGGGGAGTTCTCATAGGACTGGTTGACCATAGGATTAACCCTGGATGGTATGGTCTTGGTCAGTTTCACACACACACTTGCACATTACACACAACCCTAAACCCAAACATGCTTAGCTTTGATCCCTTAACCCTTTGGGGACTCATGTAGATGGTCCCCTAGGCCACTAGCTCTAGGCTAGGGTTTTGCTAAGACCAGTACATGAAGGGCCCAAATTAAGGAATTCTATTGTTCCATGGCTCAAGTAGGGTGGTTGAAACCCAATTTTACTAAAATACCCAACTTAGCCTTTTGCCCCCAAATCTACATAATTTATCAAATTACCCTTGAAAACCCAAAATTGGCCAAAATTCCCAAAATTACCCAAAATGCCCAACTTTGTTCAAAAATCATCTCAAACCATTTGAAACTAACCAAATTGTCCAAAACACCCCAAATTTTCAAAATTATTAAAATAACCCTCACTTTACCAAAATTATCAAATAACCCTCACTTTGCCAAAATTACAAAAATACCCCTGATGACCCAAATTGTCTTAAAACATTCAAAATCATTTCAAATGTCCCCAAAATCAATTTAGACTACTCCATTGAGCTCAATTTTATCAATTTGACATATTTTGACTAAAAGCCACAAATTGTCTTTAAAGGCACAATTACCCCAATTCTCCCCAATTTCAGTTCTAAACTCAAATTCATCATGTACAAGATTGATTGAAACCAAATTCAAGCTCAATTGACTCACATTTGAATCCAATTTCAACCCAAATCAAAAAGCCCCAATTTGACCATAAGACAAAATTTCACCAAATTGAACTCCCAACCCTATCCAATTGCCCCAATTTTGAATTATAAACTCTTTACAACACTTCTCCACATCAAATAGAACCTTCAATGGCCTTGATCAAGGCCCAATTTCACTCAAAATTAACTTGAATCAAAACCCCAAATGTTGCCCCAAATTAGCCATGTCCCCAAATTCCACCAAATTGAACTTCATAACCCCAAGGCTTCCTTCCCCAAAACTCTTCATGGAAATCACCCACATCAAATTGAACCATCAATTGGGCCATAGCCAAACTCTAGCCCAACTCAAACCCAAGTCTAACCCAACACCCCCAAAATTGACCAAATGTCCAAAATTCTTCAAATCGAACTTCTATATCAATTCAAAATCACCTCAACCCTTTTCTAAAATCATTGTGACAATCATCCACACCATTTTGACCAATTAATTGAGCTCAATTTCATGAATAGACCAATCTAAACTCAACTTGAAGCCAAATTGCCCAAAATTGAACCCATGTACCAAAGTTGACCAAACCAAGCCAAATTGATCAAACCAAAGTCACTACAACCACCATTTCACTACAACCACCATCACTACAACCACCATTTAGACTCTAGTGACCAGGCTAGACTCACCTAGCCCACCCTACATGAGCTATAGACCAATGGTTCCTTGATTTAAGTAATCTCATCCAATTTATAGCATAAACCAAAATATCTTGGCCATCATCACTTGTCATTAGGGGTTAACCATCATTAGCCACCCCTTTGTCTCCCTGAGCTATGAAGTGACTTAACCCTGACCAGCCATCAACTCAGCCGTCAAAAAAAGCCAGCCCAAGAGAGCCCCAAGTGGCCAAAACCCAAAATTAAACTTCTCTGAGTTGGTTAAACCCCATTGGCCATTAGAGCTTTTCTTCCCTTCACCTCAACAAGCCCTTGCACCCATTGCCAAGACCCGAGCTCCACCAGGCATCCATGGCTATAAATGGAGCCCTTCACGTCCAAAGGAAAGAGAGTCCAAAAATTAGGGGGAACTCTGCCAAATCTCACCAGATCTTCTCCAAACCTCCCTAAGTGCAATCCCCTTGTTCTCAGCCACCCACAACCACCGCTTAGGGCCAATTTCACCACTGAAATTTGCCCTAAAACCAGGAAACTTTCTGTCACAACTCCATAGTGCACCAAACTTCAAATTGACTTGCTCCTCACCATCCCCAAAGTAAGAGGAGTTGATCCAAAGTGAGAGGAGTTGATCCCCCACCATCTAACATCCATCACAGAGAGCCTCTAACATAGCCCTAGACCAACACCTGAAAAAAGCTTTGATTAAAATCATACCTAGACAGCCACCATAGCCCAGGAGCTCATTTGAAGGTTCGTTAGACTCCTTTGAAGCTTCTCCAACCATCTTATTAAGGCTACCTCTCTCAGACAAAGGTATCGAGCTCTAACTATAGCCCGAACTTAATTTGATTATCCATACGTATATAGTGTAGTTCATGCTTGATCAACTGTATAGATGGGTTTCTCTTGAGTAGATTAAGGTGTAGGAACAAACCCCAGGTGATTTAGTTGAGTCTAGCTCGAGATCTTAAAGTTTTAGTGTGGATGGCTTACGGGTTAGGTCAGTTGGGGATGATTGATGAACGGATGTCGTCGGATGTCGTCTGATCGCGTGGGTATCGTTTGAACGGTCGTGATGGAGCCGGACGAGGAGATGCTAAGTGAACTGTGGGCTAATGAGGCGCTGAGGTGGCTGGTAGCGTTAAATCGTGGAGCGTCATGTGGCTTTTCGGAGTCGTCGTAGGATGACATGGATAATTAGATAAATAAGAATTTTCTGATTTATTTAAATGTCAGATCTTTAAAAATCCATAAGTTTACATAGAAAAATCTTAAAGATAAATTGAAAATACCCTCTTGCTCAGTGAATAGAGGAGAATAATGTAGATCAAAATAAAAAATATTTGTTGAGTCCCAAATTTTTAATTAATTAAATAGTTTCTGTGGTATTTTAATTTATTTTAATTTAACATTCTTCACCATTGCTTGAGATTTTTAGAGTTTATTCCTCATGATAGGGGAAATGTTCTCTTATTTATCCAAGGTCAGATAGTATTTCTATGCTTGTAACCGTATTTTCAAGCTTGGATGGTTATTTTATCTTAAATTAATTATATAAACTAAAATATCACCTAAAAAATTATGAGATAAATTTTAGTAGGTTGTCTGTAGTCAATGAAGCTTAGGAAAAATATTATGATGATTTGAATAATTTTTTGTATTTCTATAACTAATTAAATTTCTCTATTTTGTATTAATTAATTTAAATTATATGCTAATAAAAAATTAATAAAATCAATTACGCATTGTGTATGAAAATCATATTAACTCACTGTAAAAATTTGAAAATTATTTGATTAAGTTTGGATACTAAAGTTGATTTTATAAGGAAAATTGTATTTTTGTACCAAAATAATTATATTAAATTAAATACACTTAGCAAAATTATGAAAAGTGCTCTTTTGAGTTCTTTGTGATCAGGGGCACATAGAAAAATAAAAATTATTTTTGAGAAAATACTTCATTTTTTAACTATATTTTAAATTAAAAATAATTTGAAAATTCCATAAATACAAAAATATTTCAAAATGTGTATAATTGTTTCATGTTCACTTAGGACTCATTAAAATATTTTTCTCAATTTTTCTAAATTAAAAATAAATTTTTAAAGGCCTAAAAAATGAATTTTTCTTATTTTCCCATTAAAATAATTATAATAAATAAATTAAAAATCATAAAATTATAAAATTTATTTCTCTGAGATCTCTGAACTCATAGAGGTTTAATAAAAATATAAAAAATAATTTTTGAAATTAAAACATATTTTCTATTTAATTAAATCATTAAAATCAATAAATAATTATAATAATTAAATTTTAATTTGAAAAATCATGGAATTTTGTCTAAGTGTTCCTCTTACCTAGGTGAACCTCTGATATTTTTTCCATAAAAGAAACTTTATTTTGATTGATTAAATAAATTAATATTGAAAATTCTATTTTCTAAGTTAAAATAATTATTTAAATTAAATTAAAATTTGAAAAAACTACATTTTATCCTCTGATGTCTTAATTAAACCATGGATATGGTACTTTAAAATCTTCAAAGTCCTTTTAATTATGCTTAATGAGTTATGAAGTGGAGAGCCCCAAGGGCAAAATGATAATTTTAGACTTTTGTGTTTTAATCAAAATTTAGGATTAACCAAAGAGAAAATTGGGTAATTTTGATCTTAATAAGTACTTTGGGATGATTGAGACATAATGGGTTAAAAGGTATAAACTAATTTGCCACATTTTCATGATAAGACTAAAATTGTAATTTTTTTTATTATTATTAAGAATTGGAAGTTAATCAAAATCAAATGATTCTGAAGTGATGGGCTCAAGCTAGAAAGATGATGATTCACTTATTTTAAGCCCACAATTGTTGATAATATGATCTTTCAAAAAGGATATGTATCGTATAAACTAAAATTTTAATAGTTGCATATTCTCCCGTTGAAATTGTTAAGGGCTTGATAGTGATCTAGGTCTGATATTTAAAATATTTAATGAGATTTAGAAAGGACAACATGATTAATGATAAACACCTCTAAGCACTGCATGCCCAACTTCAGTGGTGGGTACAAAATCTTTAATGACTTAAACTTGCATTAGGGGCATCCACCTACGTAACTCTTAAGTAAAATGTCAACTAATTAATTGAGTACCCTATCATTGGGATAATTAAAATGTCAAAGTTCACTAAGTAATGGAGTAATTTTTAATTTGACCTTGGATGATTAATGGAATAATATGATAAGTTTAAAATGAACTCGAAATGTTTCAAGAGAGTTTTAAAGCGATTTAAGGTCACTCCCCAAACACTTAGGAATCTCTTGGACATTTGTAAGGACAAATTGAACTTGTTATATTTCGTTCTAAAATCATTCATTAAGATCTTTTCGAAATTCACTAAGTCATGGTTTGAGGGTTCAGAAACTACACCTTCATCTACGCTTGCAATTTATTTAATTTTCTGCAAGATTATATACATGTTGCAAAAGCTAATCTTTCAGTGTAAACAACATTTTTCAAAAAAAAAAATTGTTTCAAAGGTAACCGTAAATCCTTTAAAATGTCACTAAACTTAAAACATCCATGTGAATTTAAAGAAGTCCCTCCGAGAAGGTAACCCACGATTGCTAACGAGATCTCCCCGGTTTAAAAAAGTGCAACAACTTGTTTAAACAAGTAAATACAAAAGAAAATAGTGATACCGGAACGATTTTCAAAAAAAAAAATTGTTTCAAAGGTAACCGTAAATCCTTTAAAATGTCACTAAACTTAAAACATCCATTTGAATTTAAAGAAGTCCCTCCGAGAAGGTAACCCACGATTGCTAACGAGATCTCCCCGATTTAAATAAGTGCAACAACTTGCTTAAGCAAGTAAATACAAAATAAAATAGTGATACCGGAACGAGGGAACAATGGGATCCTAACCGGTGTCGCTCCCCCCCCCCCCCCCCCCCCCCAATGATTGAACTTAAACTTGTTATTTAAACATTTAAAACTTAGACTTTAGGACTGCTACTTTACTGAGGAGCTTGGAGCCAACTTTATGGGCAGTCTTCTACAACAACAATCTACAACAGCATGAGGATTTACAACAAAATATCTTTCCTTAGAATTAAACAATAAACCATAGGATTTTGAGATTGTCCGCCTAGTGTGACATAAATCATCAACTCATCTTTAAGCTTTCAAGGGGTAGGACATTTCAAAAGATCGAACAAAGAGGTGTGAAAGAGGAATAGCTCAAACTTGGAACATTTTATTTTGGAACCCAAAGGAAGAAGAACTAGTGGATGTCATGGATTCTGAGGAGAAACTCGGTGACTTCCCAAGTTATCATATGGTTTGGCTTCAGTTTCAAGAAGAAAATTATTTAAATGTTGCATCTTGGCAACTTTATTAATTAAGGCTTACATTTATGCGAGAAAGTCGCTAAAATAGCCTGAAAGATGCGAAGATTTAGGTTGTAACAAACGACAACCTCAGAATCCTAAAACAAGTTAGGGTTTATTTTGCACACCAGCTCGACCTCCTTCAGACAGAGATCACAAAATATAAGGGTGGCCTCTTTATCCCAAATGGTCGATGATCCGAACTCTTTAGTTTTACTCATTTTGACTGTGAGATGAACGAGCTAGCATGAAATTAAAACTATTCAAGAGAGAAAACGTCAGCCCAAAAACTAGATGGAATAATAAAGATCGTGGAAATTGATAAGAATAACTAATATTGTCTAAAAAATGCAATAACTTCTCTACCTTATGCAACAGAGGAGTAAATTATAGATTCTTCAACATCTATCATAGGATTGTTTAGTTAAAGTACATAAAGCTAAGAAGCAAAAATCTTATTAGATGAGACAAAATATATGGTGCATGCAAATGCCCATAGATTTATGTAGTGTGAGCCTCTCGAGCATCCTTCACATTTTCCAGAAAATGTATTTTTAATTTGCGCAACTCGCTCATATGCTCCGACTCCCCAATTCTATAACCATTCTCATTCTTAACATTAAACCCATTTAGTTCTTGAAGTGACCTTAATTTCCCAATTCCAGGTACACTAAAAAATACATTGGGGGACAATTCCATGGGTCGCAGACTAAAAATATTACTCACATAGCCAGGCACGAAATCATGAGAGCAAAATCCCCAAACGACCTTTTTATAGATTATGAACCACAAATGATAAACTGCTTAGAGATTTCGGCATGAAATTAGCTAAAGAATTTTTCCAGTTAGCACATGCTAACATGGTAAAACAACAAACGAAAATGAACAACAAACCAATCTTTCTCGATGCTTCAAAAATTTCAGTAAAATATTGACAGATCTTATATAGGTAAAAACAAGTGAATCTAGATTTTTAGCATCTTTGATCATTCTCAACACATCCAGATTTTTAGCATCTTCGATCATTCTCAAAGAAGAAGAGCACGTGAGTATAGAGAAGGTTTTCGGCCAAATATATGAGGAGGGAGGAGAGGAGGGAGGAGAAGAACCTTTCTTCACCGTGAGTATAGAGAACCATTCTTCACCGCAATATATGAGAAGGACGGAGGAGAGGAACCTTTCTTTACTGAAATATTAGAGAGAGCTTTCGGCCAAATGGGGGAGAATAGGGAGGAGAGGAGAGAGGATAGAGGAGAAGAATTTATTTACCAAGGGAGAGCAACCACTCGGCAAAATGGGTAACGACGGGGGCGGGATCTGCTTCGACAGAGGAAAGGGTTGGGCGAAGATTGGGTTAGCAAGGGCAAGGAGGTAAAAGCTGGAGTGTGAATGCGGATCGCGAGAATATACCCGAGGTCTGCGTTTAATTGAAAATATAAAACGGAGCTTTTAAAAACGCGCACTAAAAACGCCGTCGCACTTATAAGCTTGCCCCAAACGAGCCCTTAGGCTTAACCTCAATGCAAATTAAAGCTTGGAGTAGGTTCGTGGACTCAAGACGAAGCTTCTCAACCCATCCAATTGAGGTCTTACCTCTTGAACAAAGCTATAGCTTAAAAACTCCTATTTTGGCTTTGGTTTGGTCTTTTATGAAGAGAATGAACAATCCATGTCCACTTAGCCATAGAGATATGTTCGCTTCACTTAAATGAAGGTGTAGGAACAAATCCCATGTGATTTAGTGAAGTATCGAGAGAGATTTTAAGCTTAGAGTGTGGATGGCTCTCGGGTTAAGGTTCATTTGGGATGAAGAGCGGATGTCATCCATTCTCATGTATTTGAAACAAACGATTCGGATCGTGGTGGAAGACGGAACAATCCAACTCAATACATGTTACCGCAGGCTTAACATCATGTCTATTCTACCCTATGTATTTAATATTTAGTTATTAATTAATTAAATGCCCCATAACTTAATTAGATCATAAAAGATGAAATATTGCTCGTCATGGCATGAAATTTTGTGGGCTCGTTCCTCATGTAATTAGAGATGTTTTCTTATTTTCTGAAGATCAAAGAACACACCTAACTTAAAAGGCCCATATTATTTAGGTTAACCACCTTTATTTTAGTTAAACAATTATAAAAAATAAAATATACATCAGAAAATTTTAAAATCAAGTTTATTAAGTTCACTGAAGTTAGAGACATCAATGAAAAATAAATAAATATTTTTCTTAATATTTATTTATTTAAATAATTGAAAATTTATGAAAATGCAAATAAAAAATGAAATGTCATAAAATGACCTCTAATTCAAGGTAATCACTTTAGAAATGCCCCATAAAAATTTCAAAGTCAAAAAACCTACTTTTGATACAAAAATGCATTTTCTAAAAAAAATTGTGATTTTGCTTAAAATAATTATAAAAAAATAAAATAGAAATCAGAAAAATATTAAATTAATTTCAGCGAACTTTGAAGGGGAGGGGCACTGGAAAAAGTAAAATTAAAATTAAAATTAAAATTATATTTTTTAAGTATTTTTTTAATTAAAAATAATAAAAAATTGCAAAAATATAAATATATTCCAAAATGTTACAAAATATTCCCTGGCTAAAGATGGTAATTTTAAGTGCTTCCATAAATTTTCAAAGTTATGAAAATGCAATCTTAGTATTTAAATCTATTTTTCCATAATTTTATGAATTATTAGCTAAAATAATACTAAGAAAATCAAAATATATATATAATCAATTTTTCTGAATTCACTGAGGTTAGAGGGATGGATAAAAAAATACAAAGTAGATTTGTTTAAAATAATATATTTTTTCTATTTATTTATCTATTAAAATCAATTAAAAAATCATCAAAATTAAAATAAAATTTAAAATGTCATGAAAAATGCTCCAAATAGTCCTCTAACTTTCAACAACAATATAAAATTTTCCTAATAATAGAGAACATGTTTTAAATAATTAAATTAATTAATATTGGAAATTCAAAATTATATATTAAAAATAATTTTAAAAAATAAATAAATATCAAAAAAAATAATTTCTCTTCTGATGTCTTAATTAGTCGTTAAGTAAGAGGTCAACAGTGATTCACGGACATTTGGATTAAAATGAAAGGGTTATGAAGTATAAACCCTAATGGTATATCTAATTTCTCTTCTAATGAAATACAGTATTTTTTTCTATTCCAAAAAGCAACTAGATTTTCACCATAAATTTCAATTAACATTTTATTATGTAAAGTAGAAATTTTTTTTCTTTTATAGAATTACCTCTTAATTTTTCTTCTATAGTTAACAACATAATTTCTTATTGTAGAAAATTAAATTGATTTTGTTTTAATTTAAATTTATTTATTTCATTCAAAATATATTCTATAAGATTAGTAATATATTCAAAAATAATTGTTTTATCAAACGTATTACAATAAATGTATGTATTATCAATTTAATTAATTTGCATAATATTTTAGAGGAGTAGAGTTCCTAAAATAATAGGTTGTGTTAAAATTTTAATCAGTAAAAATGGAGTATTAATGCAAATATTATTTTTGCAAATATTAACAAAAGAAATTTTATATTTTATTTCCATTCTATTTCTCGAAGCAGAAGTTAACTACTGCATGGTTTTTTCAAAATATTTAGAATGTATCATTCCTTCTTGAATATAATTCATATTTGTTCTGCTATCAAAAAGAGCAGTAAAATTAGATAAAAAATATATTCACAATTTTGATTTAAAGTAATAATTATAAATCATTTATGCATAATTGTTTTCTATAAAGGATTTTATAAAGATTGTTCTTGATCAGTTTCTTTTTCTACTGGTATTTAGATATAGTATTGTATAATTCTAGTTTTAATAATCTGGTTTTTTTTTCTTGATTCTTTCTAAAATATTTTTTTCTGATTTTAAAATATTAACTTCATTTTTTTAAGCATTAATCGTAGTGAGTCTATTTTTCAGTATTTAAAACTAGAGCTTTATTTAAAGCTTGTTTGATAGAATATCCTGGAAAAAAAAATTATTAGAAGAGGAAGATTCTCCTTTTAACTCGATAATTATTTTAAGCATTTTATTTCGAGTATTTTCATTCTCAATTTGAGATGCAATTTTAACTCTCTTCTTTCATTGAAGAGGATAGAATGAATAAGCCGTTTATTTCGACTATTGATTTGTAATGCTTTTCATTATTACATTTCACTCAGATTTTGTGACATTATTTTCGTCAAATTTCGATAAATAAGAGGAATTGTCCTCAATTTCGTCTGAATTGTCAAACGTCTCTAAATTCTTAGGAGATGAATTTCATATGATTTTGAAAATATATTATTAAATAGTTTTGTCAATATTAAGCTCATTTATTTTCTTTTTAATTATGCACTTATTTGCATAGTGGTCAGTTTTGCCCATTTTTTTAATAATATTTTTTAAAATTTTGCTTATGATATCTTCTTTTGATTAAATTTTTCTTCTTTTGGAAATTTAGGAATATCATAAGGAAAAGATTTTTCTTCTTTTGGAAATTTAGGAATATCATAAGTAAATTGTTCATAGAAAGCATCAAATTATTTTCTTTATATCAATTTTTTTTTAGTTTGATATCTCAATTTAAGATCTGTACATAATGTTAAGTCTTTTTGTACACATATTTATTAGTTGTTCATGTCAGATTTTCATATGAAATATGTTTGATAGTAGTGTCTTGTAATTGTCTATTTACCTTATTAGCAAAAAGAATACGTAAACCTTAAATACATTTTTGCTTCTAGTGTGTACTGTTCGCATCTGGTAGAGACATTAATATAAAAGACATCTTTGTACTAACAAAAATGTGTTAAAGTTGGACATCTTAATTTTTGTAAAAGAGAACGAATTTGTTGTCTATTATCGGATATTATGCCCGTAAAATATTATAAAATATTGATAATTAATTTCTAAACAACATCAGTATTTTCTTGATTATGATTTCCTATTATTGTATGACTTAAAAATTCTTATCTTTGTTCTTGAGTGACCAGTAAACCCAAACGTTAACTGTGTTACAATTTGATGGGCTCGATTATTCTAACTCTGGGCTACAAAGGCATAAATCATCATTCATTGTAAGACGATTTGTATTTGACGATCAGTCATGCCATCAATATCTCATTCATATATATTTCATGGATTATAATCATTTTGATATTTATTATTATATTTTATATATAGAATGTCTGCAGGTTTAGGTCGAGAGTAGAAGTATCGACATATCTCCCAAGTTTGATATGAAGATGAGGCTTTATTGCCTTTTAATTTATGTATTTTAAATAATTCTAATTCTGAATTATTACCTTGGAATTATTCTTCAATGTGTTCAATTTTAATCTTATCATTATCAAAATTTTTTGATTGATCAGTTAATTAATCATCTTTATTTAAGATCGTAATTTTAGTACTATTTTATGTTTTTAATTAATTCTTCAAAATCTTGAACTAACGGTCATAAGTGAAAATTAGGATTATGAGGTGGTTGTATAGCAAGAACTGAAGAAATAATTGTCGAATTTACTTTCTTTTCATTTTGGGTTTTTAAAGAAAAAATAAGTTGGTATATTTTATTTTCTAGTTTCATTAACTGATTTGAAATTAAAGATAGATTAGTATTTAAAAAATTTAATCATTTAATTTCACTAATAAAATAATTGGTGACATTAGTTTCTAGAGTTTTTCCATAAGCATTTAATTCAAAATTTAGGTTATCAAGATCTAGTCCTGTGAGAACACTTGGAGGATAAATAGATTACACTATCATTCCATAATTAATTTTTCATTTTCTGATAACAATGTCTAATTCATGTTCTAATTTTTTTTGTTATTTGATTACTAAATCAGGTTAAAAATGAAAAAATATATATTTCCCTTGATAGAATCTATTTTCATCTTCTTCAAAATAAATTTCAGAAATTTTTCTTCGGTCATCGTCTATTTTCATCTTCTTCAAGAAAAATTTCAGAAATTTTTCTTCGGTCATCTTTTGTAGTATAACTACAATACCAATTTCTGAAAAATTTGTATTTTATTTGTAAAAAATCATTGATGATAGTTTGTCTTATTTGTTTTTAGCAAATTGTTTTAAATAAGTCATTATTAAGATTAAAACTAGCTTCCAATTGCCGAGACGAGTTTTTTATTCTAGTTGGGTGTAATAGATTTATTCTATGTATTCGTTGATTTATCAATGAATTTTCATCAGGATCATTTTAAGATAAATTTGAAGAGCGATAAGATATCTGTTAAATAGTGATGGATCTTCTCAGATTAAATCTTATCACACTATCATCATTAGTATCTTGACTAACTTGTTCAACATCGATAAATTTGAAGAGCGATAAGATATCCGTTAAATAGTGATGGATCTTCTCGGATTAAATCTTATCACACCATCATCATTAGTATCTTGACTAACTTGTTCAACATCTTGATTAATTACAATGTGAGAATTTATAGCAATTTGTAACTGCCATGACTCAGAGAAGCTTACTTCATCCCATTTTATAGTTCTACTGGTACTTATATTTCAAGCTAACAAATTTGTTTCTACGATTGTAGATTTATCTGTTAGTTTTATATTATTTTTAATATTTGGACATAAAGTGTTCATAACCTTAAAATGAATTCGATATATTATTGTGATTATTTCATATCCAGATAAGAATTCATACACATGTAATTTGATTCGGATTTTTGCTGCTTCAAAGAGATTTATGTCTGTGAGTGACAGCCTTAGATTTGGGAAAGTGTTAAAGAAAACTGGTCCATAATATAGACTAGTTTTCATAACACCCATCAATGATTTTGCCCAATTAAAGCATCTTGCCTCTCTTAAGCAAACTAAAATTGAAGGGTTCAATCCTCTTAGATTAAGAGGTTTAAATGTCACTTGAATTAAGCCTACATGAACACATTTAGATTTTTCTAACTATTTAAATCTTCTTGATTTAATAGAGAAGTTGTTTTCTCTTGTTTGTCTATTGTTAGTGATTGTTCAACAATTTTAATTGATGATTTACCTTTAAAATCAAATATATCTATTTTATAAATTATAGTTTTTTTCTACTTTAAGAATATTTCATTTATTTAAGTCTTCTTCATTTACAAGGTATTCCTGCAACTTCGCATTTTTAATATTTTTATTTCTAGATTGAGATCTTTATAAGTTTCAAGATATTATGGTACTATTGTACCGTGAATAAGTGCTCATGAAAGACAATCAACAAAACATCTATAATTCTTTTTCGTTAAATAAATTTAATAGGGTAATCCAACAACATCTAGATGAAAATATTATTGCTCCACTAAAGATTTAATCCAAACGAGTCGAGTCAACAAGGACCAGGCAACAAAGAGTCAATTCCGGACATAAAAATGCTCACATGAGATGATGGCTACTAGATTAAGTTTAGCTTTTAACAATAATATGATCAGACCAAAATGTCCAACTCAGTATAATCTTGCATGTCAGTCAAGAATATTAAGTTGCAGAGCAACACCCAACTTTACTGTGCAGGATATACCTATCCTGACATATTAGATTATCATATTAAAATTACTAAAAGAAAAGAGCTCCAAAAAAAATTTAGCCACTCATGGCTCTGATACCATGTAATTTGATCTGGATTCCAATGGTTAGAATAGACATGATATTTATAAGATAACTATAAGCTATAAAAAGAAAAACAATAGGATAATTTATCTAATTAATTACAATCAACTCATAATTTAAGGTTTACACACAAGAAAATATCGGAACTACTTGTAAAAAACAAGAGTGGCAGATTTCTTGGGTGGCCAATAACAACACAAGTAGGCATTACATCTCGCATAGGAGGTGCTTGCAAGGTTAAGTGAGCCAACAGAAGGCCATGGATATTGCAATTGCTGAGTGACTTACAAAGCTAGTTGAGCTAGCTGAATATGATTTCCATTAATACATCATAAAAAATCATGTCAATTATAAAATTCATTAACTTGTTTATCTAATACAATAAATCTACATTTGAGATGTCAAAAGAATAGAATTTAGACAAATGCATCAAACTTTGCTTAAAAGAAGGTAAGCCAAGTGGATTCAAATACACCACATATAGAATCAAATCGAAACTTAACTAGTTGAATATACCTATCTTTAACTCAATTTGATAACCATATAAAACTATAACTGCTTGAGCATGCCGCCTCGATCACACTCGAAGAAGAAATATCTTTCAAATATTTGGGATAACAATATTACTTAAAGTACATAATAAATACTTTTTCTTCATTGATCATCTCTCATATTCTATATGATAAATTGCTAAGCAGTTCAAATTGAAAACGAAGACATAAAATTGTATAAAATAAAATGGAGCGTATGATTGGCCTGTTTGCTCACAATTTGAAATCTTTTCTACTATTATCGTAGGAACATCAAAAACACTGCGACACAAAATAAATAAATTAACAAGCAAGCCATCAAAAACATCAAAGAATTAACGCTCACCAGCCACTGAGCCATAAACTTCCTCAAGGAATAGAGGGGAAAATATAAGAAAATTTATAAAAAGTCAAATGAAACTCTAAATCACTAGAATGACAAGCTAACTTTTTGAGCAATTTTTCAACGAGAGTTGACATCAATATAACATTAATATAAGATGGCCACCTAGCCACTACTTTCTAGTATATTTGATCATAGATAAAATTTAACAATTGTGATGATAAAGAGCAATGTGTGGGAACTTTATAAGCACAACTAATTATATAAACAAATATATTAAGATAAGAGGGGAAGTCATCTAATTTTCTCTAATATACAATGAAGTCAAAGCTTTTAGTTTTGATATCAAATATAAAGATTGAAAAAGGGCTGCCAATGACAATTTAAATTTGAAGCTCATAGGGAATGGGATATTGTTATTCATTTATGTAGCCAGATAGGAGAAAGCCATCAATCAAGTTTCATCTTTCATTACACTAAGCAGCACCTTAAATTATTTCAACTCTATATGCTTTTCTAATAAAACGCACTTCATATTTATAAGCATTCAACATATATTATTAGGTAATTTTATGGAAACATAAGGAATGTCAAAATTTATAAAATTTTATTTCATAACAAATGATCACTATACTCATTTAAAGAGATCATTGAATATAAAGTGTCTAAAACTTTCTTTCTTGCATTTGAGTCCTAACCAATAGTGGAGAGTGAGGGATCCCATAAAAATATTTCATTGCATAAAATTTTAGCCATCCTTAAGTGACAAAAGAATAGATCTTAATAATTATTATTATGATAATAAATTTTTTTTTATTGTTCCCCTGGTAAATGAAGAGTTTAGGGTACAAATTTTTAATAAAGAAAATATATCTTTTCATATTCTTATAGTAAAATTTAAGTACTCTTTTATTTAAATTCAAGCAATAATCAAGGTAGTAATCAATCTCTTTTACAATGATGGTGAAGATATAATAAATTTTAAAATAAAATTTTTTTTCGCAAATATATAATACTTTTTTTTAATTGGATGATGATGATGTGGATCATTTTTCTCTTATTGCATATTGATTATCAACCTTTTTTACAGTGATGACTACTCAGTAAGGTATCTTAACATAATATCATATTAATAAATTAGGTTTCTGTCCATGAAAATTATATTTCTATCATGATTTTTTTGTCATGCATCAGATTTTAATCCAAAGAGATATAAATATAAAACATGGTTGGAGTATATATTACAAAAAATGTAATCAATTGCCTTTATTTTTATTTTGCCAAGTCTGATAAGAGAAGAAGCAATCGATGATGGTTTGTTTACCAAGAAATTTAAAAATTGGAAAAAGATGATTATCTTTCAAGTTCATATTGGTTATGTAATGCTCATAAATATATGAGCATGATTAGCTACACCCATTATGAGCATAATTAGTTGCCCATTATTATGTACAAGTCGATCTGCACAAAAATCATGATCATGATGAATTAAAAGATTTTAAAAATTAAGGAAAAAGAATTGAACATGGATGCTCTTTGGCAAACTAATATGAAAATTAAGGTGGTTCTTAGAAAAGATCCAAGCAAAAAGAAACATTTTGTTTCTAACATTTGGAAAGAATTTGCATCTAATTTTGCTATTGAGACTTACTTATGCATGAAATGTATTAGTTGCAATTTTATTGGATGGATATCAATGTGTGATAGCCAAAAAAACAAGGTAGCTATTATACTCCATCGCATTAATATGATGTGCTATCAGGCACTTTTTAGGCAAAAGTAAATGTAAATGTTACACTGTTTCAAAACTAAAAAAATTAATTGAAACATTTTTCTTGTAGCATGGGTTGAGTAAAACATGATTACATTACATGGCCAAGGATATAATGGGGCAAGAGTTTTGCACACAAGAAAATATAGGAACTAATTGTAAAAAACAAGAGTGACAGATTTCTTGGGTGGCCAATAACATGACAAGTAGGCATTACATCTCGCATAGGAGCTGCCTGCAAGGTTAAGTGAGCCAACATAAGGCCATGGATGTTGCAATTACTGAGTGACTTACAAAGCTAGTTGAGCTAGCTGAATATGATTTCCATTAATACATCATAAAAAATCATGTCAATTATAAAATTCATTAACTTGTTTATCTAATACAATAAATCTACATTTGAGATGTCAAAAGAATAGAATTTAGACAAATGCATCAAACTTTGCTTAAAAGAAGGTAAGCCAAGTGGATTCAAATACACCACATATAGAATCAAATCAAAAATTAACAAGTTGAATATACCTATCTTTAACTCAATTTGATAATCATATAAAATTATGACTGATTGAGCATGCCGCATTGATCACACTCGCATAAGAAATATCTTCCAAATATTTGGGATAACAATATTAGGTGTACATAAATATTTTTTCTTCATTGATCATCTCTCATATTTTATATAATAACTTTTTTTTTATAAATATATGATACTTTTGTTTTAATTGGATGATGATGTGTATAATTTCTCTTATATTGCATATTGATGATTTTGCCAAGTCAGACGAGACGTAGCAAGCGATGAAAGTTTGGTTACCAAGAAATTTAAAAATTACAAAAAGATGATTATCTTTCAAGTTCATATTGGTCATTTGATGCTCATAAATATATGAGGATGATTAGCTACACCTATTATGAGCATAATTAGTTGCCCTTCTTGATTATGTACAAGTCGATCTACACAAAAATTGATGAATTAAAAGATTTTAAACATTGAGGAAAAAGATTTGAACATGGATGCTCTTTGGCAAACTAATATGAAAATAAGGTGGTTCTTAGAAAAGATCCAAGCAAAAAGAAACATTTTGTTTCTAACATTTGGAAAGAATTTGCATCTAATTTTGCTATTGAGACTTACTTATGCATGAAATGTATTAGTTGCAATTTTATTGGATGCATATCAATGTGTGCTAGCCCAAAAAACAAGGTAGCTATTATACTCCACACATCAATATGTTGTGCTATCAGACACTTTTTAGCCAAATATAAATGTAAAGGCTATATTGTTTCAACACTTAAAAAAATAATTGAAACATTTTTCTTGTAGATTACATTACATGGCCAAGGATATAATGGGGCAAGAACATACATGATGGGATTCATAGACTGATTTTTTTATGAAAAATAATGATTTAATTTTTTTTATTAATTGTTCTGTTCATCAACTCCAGTTAGCATTAATTTTGGCTAAAAAACACATCCAAATTACTTACATTTCATTACAATCTTTAATTTGATATATATTGTTGGTGTTCATTCAATATAAGAGATTTCTTTCTTTTTCTTTTTTTGGAAGAAGCAACATAATAAAGTTATTGAATAACAAAAGAGTGGAGAAATTAATGCAGAGATTTTAACCAAGTGATTATTGTTAACAAACTTTGAAAAATTACTTAACATGAAAAACTAAATTATGTTTAGTTAGAAGTAGTTATCATAGTTATCATAGTTTGCTTTCAATTTCTTCATGCGCTTGTTTTAACCTCTATAGTTATTGTAAGCTTCTTCTACTCTTTTTTATTTTTTTTTCTTTTATCATTCAAATAATGCTATATCAATACATAAAAGCATATTAAATTCTAAGGGCAGAATTTCGAGAAAGCCACAATAGAAATAGAATAATTTTGTATTAAAAAATATTGAGAAGAATGGATTACCTGTTGTCAATATTTTGAGCAAATAGACTGAATTCTCAATAGGCTCGATTCCTTTTTTTCCTTTGCTTTCATTCCATTAAATAACAATCTGTTGAGAAGAATGGATTACCTATTGTCAATATTTTGAGCAAATAGGCTGAATTCTCAATAGGCTCGATTCCTTTTTCCCTTTGCTTTCATTCCATTAAATAACAATCTTATATATTTTTGGTACAAAATAAAGTGCATAATCTATTTTAGGTAACTTAATAATACATATTCCTAATCAAATACTCAGCTAAAAGAGAAATAAGTCAGAATAAATATATTAGAAATAAGGAAGCTTCTAATTATAGAAAGCTGCTTGATTTCCGTCCTGATTTCCGTCCTTTCTGATTGACAGACACCTATCAGCATAAGGACAACAATGAATAGAATATAGTTATTCAAAGAAGAGTAATAACATGAAAATATAAACAAAATTTATATGCATACCCTTCCGAGTAGACTAATCAGAATAAGTCAACAAGCTCCACATTTCACTACATATAAATAATTGCTTACATTATCTCAATCTAAAAGTATTATAATACACATCAATGTCTATAAACATTAAAATACACATTAATACATAGTTTTTTATTGAAAAAAGGCATGCCTGAAATCTTCAAAACTTAATTTCATAATTGAATGCCACCTTAATCAAAAATACACCTTAATAACAAGCATTCAAAGCATTTTTTCTTTATAAAACGCGGAGAGTGAGAGATGACATCCAATGCTTGTTCTCTTATTCACATTTCAGCCATCTTTCATTGAAAAGGAAAAAGAGATCAACAATTATTTTTATAATGATTAATTCTTTCCGGTTACTCCACCCTTAATTGAAAATATTGATGGCACAATCATTCAATAAAATAAATAATATTATTTTTCACAAATTGCAAAATAAAATTAGTTGATTTATATTCAAAGTTTAAGTGAGAATAATGAGCTTATTAACTCATTTAAAAATGACTGGCAATATAATAATTTTCTAAAATAGAAAACATTTATGTTATATGACTATCTTCGTCCCATAAATAAATGATATGATATGTATTGTCTTTTATATAGTTGCATCTTGATGATCAACTCCTTATATGATAATAATTCTTCTAACAAGGAATCTCAAAATCCTGCAATTCGCCAAGCTTTTCCTAACATACTATAGATGTCAAATGATAAAAGAAGAACAATAACGTGAAGACATAAACAATATTTTTAGGTATGCTCACTTAAGTAGCCTGTAAGAAGAAATCCAAACATATTGTTTATACTGGAATAAATTTATAATTCACATTCAAACTCAACCGTTTAATTAACATAAATATATAAATTTTTTTCCATCAAAATAGAAAAGAAAAAAGTGCATGTCAGCGTAGAATTTCCAAGAAAATGAGCAATAAGACTGCAAGCAAAATCAGAGTTTTTGATAATGGGGTGCTGATGTACAAAAAAGTGGGGGTATCAATAATAGACCAACCATAAAATTTGACTCGAACGAGATAACAAAATTTGGGATCAAGTCAATAAGTAAAAACATTGGTTAAACTTAAGTCAGCTGAGCTGACACAGAAATTTTAATCAATTTGAAGTCATGTATTAACCCAAAAATTATAACTTAACTTGTTTGTTTTTTTTATTAAAAACTCATAATAAACTATACTTATTTAGTTGTGTTCGAATCGATTAATTGTGTTCAGTTCGATTCAGATTGATGCTAATGCAATGTGTCAGAACAAATTTGAGTTTAGTAAAGTAGAATCAAATTGTGAATGTTGATCCATTAATCTAAATTGACAACCTACAATTTTTTTTACAATAAAATAGGCACAAAGCAAAAGGACAACCAATCATATTCCTAGTAGATGAATAGGTGCTCAACTTTTAGCTATGAATAGCCGCATGATTGCTCTAGTAAACGGGGATTTCACCCTCCTTCAGTAGGTGAAAGTTCTACATCCGATGCTAGCAAGATTTTCGATCAACATTCTAAAAAAATAAAAGTAAATATTGCAAAATATTCTAGTCTAGAAAAACATAAATATGGGTAAAGGCTGAAGCATATGGCCAAAAAAATAATATTAATAATTTCTATACCTGACGTATTCCACTGGCGGAACAACCATGAATGAATGAAGAACTCCTTTTAAAGCACCCAAGCTTCATAAAAATATATATATAAAAAAAAATTTATATGGTTCAATCTTCCAGTATTGTCAAAGTTTGGTATTCATAATGCTGAGAAATTTGCTTTAGAAGCCCTTTTTCTCCCTTTTTCCTATTTTGGCCCAGATGAATTTATGAAGATAGAAAAGATGTTTTGAAGTTAATGAATTTAGTAGGCTTTCGTGGTTCATTTGATTCACTGAAAAGAAAATTAGTACAAAACATTACAAACACCAACAAAAATCCTTCAGATGCAACAATCTTTTTTTGAAAAACAAAAATATTGAAAAATTTTTATTTTCAGATATATTTTGCTATCTACAAGCAACCAAATGAGCCCTTTGAGAAAATAAAAAGGTTCTGGGAATGCGATAGAAAAAGCATAAGGACAAAAGCTCAAAAACTAAAATATCAGCATTGAATGGACTAAATTTCTATAGCGATTTTCACACAATAGATCGTTCACCATCCCTAACAAATTCATCATTTCCTATAATAAATTATAATAAGGAATTTTTATCTGTCCAAACTGAAAAAAAAAATAATCAACTTGAAATGAAGATAGCGATGGACTGACCTGATTGCAGTGACAGCATCCTGAAAAACTAAGCTTCATCTGAACTCTCAGACATTCCCTTGTCTTTTGAATCAGCTTCATCTGTTGAAGTCTTGGAAGGATCCATAAAATCTGTATTTTCACCTTCAATGTTAATAGAAGATGAGTTGTTGCTTGTCCCTTCCATGACAGAACTAAAAGCAAGCTGGATAGAGTAGAGAATCAACCCAATTGAGTTGATACCAAACACAAAAGTTGCAAGATAGCACAACCCATTCACAATGGTCCTGTTCAAAATGAAGCAGGGAGACAATGTGAGATTATGCAACACAGATCAAGGAGGCCGTACAGAAAAATGGAACAAACCTGATTGTGATTGTCAACTGGCGAACCTGGAAGGAGGTATAAAAATTTTATAAGCACATAGAAAACAGCTTTCTCATCTTTTTGGTTAAAATAGGCTAGGGAAAGGTCGAGTATGATGCAAAGGAGTCGCAATAATGAAAACTAGCTTAAATTAAGTCATATAATTTGAAGAAATAAAATTCGAAGGCTGTATATATTTGTTCATTTCAAGATTTAGCAGTGAGTCCATATCTATTATGTTTTCCATAGTTATTTATTTGGAAACTCAAACCAAATACTTGGGATATGGCCATTCCCAACAAATAATGGATAAATTATTTGTAGATAATATAATCATAATAAAAGATACAAATTTTGTGAGAAAAAATAATCAAGGAAAAAGTTGGAAGCTGCATTCATTTTTGAGACTTAAGCAAAACTGTTTGAAGGCTGGGTGGGATAAAATTACCTTAAAAGGCATTTTTGAGACTTAAACAAAACTGTTTGAAGGCTGGGTGGGATAAAATTACCCTGAGATAGTTAGAGGAGATGTTTAACTTGTGAGGCATACGCTTCAAAAGTCAAGGCATCGCCCTTGGCACCTAGGACGCGCTCTATTAAAAAACAACAATCAAGGCATATAACTTAAATTAAATTATCAAATTTCCAAATTTTAAAATATTATAAATATCTTTCCTGTTTATATAAATAAAAAAATGAATAAAAAGATTATTTGTCTTGCAATTTTATTATGATTAAGTCCTTTCAATCAAGCAAAAAAAGCCAAACCTCGATCATCTCTCCCGATTCCAGTCTATTTGCATATCATGGCTCGCTAAACCAAAAACTCCTTTATTGCTTTTCATTTGCCTCACTTAATTACCGCTCAATTCTACCAAAGCTCCATGCCGGCTCACCTCTATTCTTTTTTTATTTTGACATCTTATTATATTTAATTTTATATATATATATATATATATATTATATTTTGGAGTTATAATATGAATCATAGTAATACTAAAAATTTAGAATCTATTTTACTTTTTTTTCTTGAATCCAACCTTCAATCATATTTTTAATTCACAATAAATATTAAGAATTTTAAGGGGCTTATGCACCGCCACATAATAACTATAATGCCTCCACTGTTTTATACATAAGTTAGGAAATAAGAACTATAGGACTAGCAAACAAAAAATAATAAATGCGTAATTTTAATAAATATGGTATTTGTAAAAGTAATATGATTAACTATAAAAGCTCAACTGGTGTCATTTATGATAGATTTAAATTTCACGGATCTATAAGTCAAAATAATTATGGAGCCTGTGACTGTTTATAACTCGTACAACATGAGGTAGGCATGAAAATATGAACTTCACTTAGTATATTTGTTATGAAAGAATATCATAAACATGTAAACATTACTTTTATAGAATATAAAAGGTTGCATTTTTTGTGAATTCATGTGTTAAGAAGAGCAAAAAATCATAGCTAAGCTAAGTGGATAAGCAATTAATTAAGTAAAAAATGTCCTAGGCTTAGTAGGCAAAAAATAAATGCTATAATAGTTTTATTAATCATTTTAGTTCATAATAAATTTTACAATTATTAATAACATGTTCAATAATATTGATTAAGACAATGCCAGTGAACAAAAAAAATAGAAGAAAAATAACTAATATTTGTTTAGAAAAGTAAATGAACACCCAAAAAAATTGAAGAGACTAGAAAAGAATATAGGTTATCGTATTTTTGGTTAACAATAGGAGCTCGGTAGGACAACACTGGATAACAAGTTAAACTTTAAAATTGTTAAGGAATATAGGGTTGGTAATGGGGTGATTTGTCACCAAGATATTTATTAGAGAGAACATGTAAATGTTGTAACTATTTATTCATCTCCTAAAAAACATCCAAAGAATGTTGTAAGCAAAGAAAATATTATAATTTTTAATGAATTATATAAAAGATTTGATGCAAAAGATCTAATAGAATATATAAGAGATCTAAAGACTTTGATCAAATCAAATGTTTAGAAGCGTAGATAGCTGAATCCTAGTTCAGGCTAAAGACAACAAAGAAAGATAAGTTTAATATTATAAGAAATTATTAAATACTATTTTTAAGGACGAAATTCTTTTTAAAGGAGCATAATAAACAAAAATAGCATGGTTTAATATACATTGATCTAGAATAATAAAGAAGGGTTACCTAACAAAAAATACACAAGGTAAAGTTTGAGATCAAAATGAAATACTATTAAGATTAAGAGAGCTGTGAGAGACAATATAAACATTTAACTCACATTTTTTTAATTATATTTTAAAGGCCAAGAGCATGTTAAATGATTGGATAATAAGCATTTGAGCAAAAATATTTAAGAATTAAAAAAAATAAGATCGTGCACATAATAGATAAATAAAATTTATGAGTCATACTATGAACCTACTCGAGATTAATGGACATACACAACAATAACAAGCCTTTACCCACTAGTCGAGGTTGGCTATATAAATCTTTTTACTCCATTGTGTCCTATTAAGTGTCATATTTTCATTTAATTCTAATAAATTAAAATCATTTTTTATACAACATACTCAGTCTAAATTAATGAAACATAAACTCTCAAAAAAAAAAAAATTTTGGAGAATTCAATTTAATTTCATACCAAAAAAATCTACTACAAGAGCAACCATTGTTATAAAATGATTCAATAGTATAAAGAGCAAAGAAAATGTCTTCACATTCCATTAACTAACCTGAAACGGGTATATAATTAAGTATCATTAAAATTGCTTCGATGCGCAATGAGGAAATGTCTAAATGTATGCCGGAGAATAAGGGAAAGACTAAAGCAATTTTCGATTGAAATAAGATTAAATTAATGATGAGCACTGAGTTAAGCTCTATTTGTATTAATTATGTAAATGCTTATAAGGGATATTTAGTGTTTCATTGATGCAATAATGTAGGATAAGTTATTGAACTATGTTCCATTTTGGGTTTTAAGCATGTGTTGCACAGGTTTTAATTATGATAAATGTGTGGTAAACATTAACAATTGTCTAAATTAGTTTGATTTTTTTTTTCCTTTTTAGTGCATTATGGGAACCATTTTATGTCAGGGTTCTTAAAATGTAGGGAATGGAGAATTAATGATACATGTTGAATAAAATTAAACCCTTAATATTCTTCTTTCTTTTATCCCTTTCCAAATGGATAAGTTACCATTGACAGCATTCTACATTCTCCACAGGACAACATTGGTCACAACCTCCACAAGGACAGCTTGTCCCCACTGTCCTAGCCACAACAACCAGGAGAAATCCTAACCGCTTATCATATCCACACACACAACACTTTATATTATATATATACCATTGTTGAATCCTAAAGTGTTTGGGGAATCACATCCAAGAAATAGAGTATATGAAAGGAGGGGAATCGGAGACAAAAAAGAAGTAAATAGTAAAATGAGAGAATCTAACCTCTTTTCCTAAAATGATCTCATATTTATAGTTATAGGAGATACCTAGAATACATAATTACATGTGGCCCTCTTCTATACAAAGATGCTTAGGGGTATTAAGCTCAACTGTACACTTTAAATATACAAGTATATTTAATAATAATTTAACTGATCGATCGTGGTGACTCCCGACCGTCAATACACATTCATTCGTTCGATAATGTGTTGACCTCATTTCGGATGAGGTCTTCACTTCTCTCCTTAGAGCCTAGGGTCTAGCTTTAGGCTTTTCTTGTTTGACCCTTCTAGAGGACTAGTACGGAACCCACACCATTTAGAAAATTCGAGTCACCTCGTCACTCCTTCGAGTTTAGCATGGGTTGTCCCAATTTTTCGGCATTCCGTTGAATTGATTAAGATCGACACATGAAATTCGAGTCGACTTCCTATTTTAATAGGAGCAGCCCCTAGGAAACTCATTTCTGACCCGAACACTCGATAACACCGCATTTTACGCACGCGTCGCACCCCGCACTATTTTGGCTTAAATTGACTCGTCTGTCGAAGAACTCGTCCGGACAACCCTGGATGACGAAACGGACCACACGGATGCGTCTGAGACGTCAATTTTAGCTAGGAAGGACACTCGTATTGTTACAGTTTCGCTCACGAGCAATTAGCACGGATATCGATGCATTTTTTTTCATTTAGCGGTGCGCGGGTCTGGGCTCAACCCAGGTTTAACTCGGGTTCGATTCAGGTTGGACTTGGGCTGAACACAGGCTAGGCACTAGCTCACCTGAATTTGAAATTCAAATTTTAAATTCAAATAAATCATTTAAATTATGTCTTAATTAAAAAGTATTCAGGCGTTAATGCTTTCCAATTAAACCTCCTTGCATTTGGAAACCATTTAATTCCCCTCCCAACGCATGCTTAACGGCTATTTGGAATTCGATGGATAAAGATGCCGCTCGGACTTCACCTTCAAGGATTATTCATTCGACTCCATCTTCCTCAGACGACGAGATTCGACTCCTCTCCTCGGCACCGAATCTCGACCGCTCCATCCCGCACGCCTCTCCTCTGCATCGAAGCTCCCATTCGGCTCTCCTGCTGATTTCCTCTGCTTGATCTCGCTCGACAGAAACCCTCGCCTCCCTGCTCTCACTCGACCAAAGACTGAATCCCATCTGCCCGCCTTCATCTCACACTGGCCTTCTTCCTCCCTAGTTCGCTCGATTCAGCTCTGATACCAATCTCCCGCTCCTACAATTCAGCTCTCCTGCTCGTTTCTCCTTCCTCTGCATCGAACGAAGCCCCCTCTCGACTCCTTTTTTCCCCCTCGCGTGCGAACCGAAGCTCCTTGCTCATCTCTCGCGCGGCCGAAGCTCTCTCGACCACCTCGCTTCTTCCTCGCGCGACAGAAGCCTCTCCGCTCCTCTTCATTCGTGCAATCAGGAGCCTCACTCACTTCAACCTCCCTGCATCGAGGCCCTCCGCCTCCTTTTTTTCTTTTTTTTCATCGCTCGTTCAGCTCATTCAGCAAGGTAACCCTGTAAACTCTAGTTGATTGTTTGATAGCTGGTTTTGGGCAAAATTTAATTCAAATCTCATCGTGATTCTTTTGCCATTGTTAAATCATTATCTTAAATCATAGATTTCCCAATTCAGAGAAATGATTTATGAGATTTGAGTTTTGTTCATTTTTTTTTACTCATCCACCTTTAAAAAAAAAATTATTATTCACGCATGTAGTTTCTCCTCCTGATAGATTTGCATTATGTCACAAAGTAAAGGAGGTTCAAGGTGTTGTCTTGATTTCTGTAGGACTGATTCTGGAATAGAGTTGTCTGGTATGGGGAAGGGCAACAAAGGGCCATCCAAGATAAATAATTTATGAATGAATGATGTCTTAGAAGTAACTGCAGCTAGGTATAAATCCCCATTGAAAGTGGCGCTAGCAAATATTTGCACCTTGCTCACAGATTGATGATGATTCAATGGTTTGTCTCCAATTCAACTTGTTAAATCAATGCACAACATACATACATTTCATTCACCTGGTTCTGCTGCTCTTTCTCCGTTTTTTTTTTCTCTCCCCATGTCAGCTTACACAAGGAATCTAGATTCTTAACAAGGCACCCTTTCCTGGATCCAGTAAAGCAGGAGGTCTATTCTGATAGTTTGGGTGAAAACAACTTACATTCTTTGGTTCCAAATAATGCTGTACTTTCCACTTCTATTGTGCTTGCTGAAGGAAATTGCAATATAACTTGCTCTCTGAACGAGGCTTCTACCGATCTTGTCGATGAAAACCCATCTCAACCTGATTTTTCTCAATCTGCACAAGCTGATAATGGTAGTCCAAACCATAATACTTTACTTTTTATGGTGTGAAGTTGTATTTTAAACAGGATATCAGAACCGGTTAAGTTTATTCAAAAAGCTTCAGAAAACACACAAAATTTGTATGCCAATAATTTTGGCTATGAGGTGAAATTTTCAGCTAATCAAACGAAGAATGATGCTTCTTGAAGTGATTGGGAGAGGCCTTATAGCTTGCTGAAATTATTTCCAACTATTTAAAATATATATGTTGACTGTTTTGAGGGGATTTAAAACACCTGTTTTGAGGTGGTTTGGAGGCTGTTTCACTGCAGTTTTTTTTTTAGTCTTTTAATGTACCATTTCGGGGTGGTTTATCACTGTTTTGGAGGGTTTTGCACTCCATTTAAATGCTGTTTGAGGCTGCCAATCACTGTAGAGTACTGTAGGAAGCTTAAAAGTCGCTGGATATGTGTTGTTTGAGGTTGTAGATCGCTGGAGGAAGCCGTAGGATCACCACCCGAAGCTCCTAGCCGTTGCCCGGTGTCGTAGAAGTGTTGTAGACTGCTGTCCAAAGCTCCAAAGCCACTGTTTGGAGTATGGAAGCGTTGTAGGTTTCTGTCCAAGGCTCCAAAGTCATTGTTTGGAGTATAGGGGCGTTGTAGAATGCTGTCCAAGGCTCCAAAGCCACTGTTTGGAGTGTAAGGACGCTGTAGAGTGTTGTCTAAGGCTCCAAAGCCGCTGCCCGATGTTGTATAAGCACTGTAAGTTGCTGTCCAGGGCTCCAAAGCCACCGTTTGGAGTGTAGGGACACTGTAGGGTGTTGTCCAAGGCTCCAAAGTCACTGTTTGGAGTGTAGGGACGTTGTAGGGTGTTGTCCAAGGCTCCAAAGCCGCTGTTCGGTGTTGTAGAAGCGTTGTAGGTTGTTGTCCAGGGCTCCAAAGCCACTGTTTGGAGTGTAGGGACGCTGTAGAGTGTTGTCCAAGGCTCCAAAGCCACTGTTTGGAGTGTAGGGACACTGTAGAGTGATGTCCAATGCTCCAAAGCCGCTGCCCGGTGTTGTAGAAGCGTTGTAGGCTGCTATCCAGGGCTCCAAAGCCCTGTTTGGAGTGTAGGGACGCTGTAGAGTGTTGTCTAAGGCTCCAAAGCCACTGTTTGGAGTGTAGGGATGTTGTAGGGTGTTGTCCAAGGCTCCAAAGCCGCTGCCCGGTGTAGTAGAAACGCTATGGAGTCCACGCTATGGAGTGATGTCCAAGGCTCCAAAGCCACTGTTTGGAGTATAGGAGTGTTGTAGGGTATGGTGTTGTCCAAGGCTCCAAAGCCGCTGCCCGGTGTAGTAGAAAGTAGAAACGCTATGGAGTCCTGTCCAAGGCTCCAAAGCCACTGTTTGAAGTATAGACGTGTTGTAGGGTGTTGTTCAAGGCTCCAAATCCACTTTTTGGAGTATAGGAGTGTTGTAGGATGCTGTCCAAGGCTCCAAAGCCGCTGCCTGGTATCGTAGAAATGCGTGGAGTGTTGTCCAAGGCTCCAAAGCCACTGTTTGGTAGAACTCCTATATGAATGTACTTTACTTTTTATGGTGTGAAGTTGTATTTTAAACAGGATATCAGAACCGGTTTAAGTTAGTGTTGTAGGGTGCTGTCCAAGGCTCCAAAGCCGTTGCCCGGTGTCATAGAAACCATCGAGGTGTTGTCCACAACTGTTTGGGTTCGTAGGAAGTCATCTAGATGTTGTCCACCACTGTTTGTGTTTGTAGGAACTCATACATGTGTTATTCAAAATTCCTAAATGTTGTTCGGAGTCGTAGGATCACCGTACACACTTGAGGGGATTTAAAACACCTGTTTTGAGGTGGTTTGGAGGCTGTTTCACTGCAGTTTTTTTTTTAGTCTTTTAATGTACCATTTCGGGGTGGTTTATCACTGTTTTGGAGGGTTTTGCACTCCATTTAAATGCTGTTTGAGGCTGCCAATCACTGTAGAGTACTGTAGGAAGCTTAAAAGTCGCTGGATATGTGTTGTTTGAGGTTGTAGATCGCTGGAGGAAGCCGTAGGATCACCACCCGAAGCTCCTAGCCGTTGCCCGGTGTCGTAGAAGTGTTGTAGACTGCTGTCCAAAGCTCCAAAGCCACTGTTTGGAGTATGGAAGCGTTGTAGGTTTCTGTCCAAGGCTCCAAAGTCATTGTTTGGAGTATAGGGGCGTTGTAGAATGCTGTCCAAGGCTCCAAAGCCACTGTTTGGAGTGTAGGGACGCTGTAGAGTGTTGTCTAAGGCTCCAAAGCCACTGTTTGGAGTGTAGGGATGTTGTAGGGTGTTGTCCAAGGCTCCAAAGCCGCTGCCCGGTGTCGTAGAAACGCTATGGAGTGATGTCCAAGGCTCCAAAGCCACTGTTTGGAGTATAGGAGTGTTGTAGGGTATGGTGTTGTCCAAGGCTCCAAAGCCGCTGCCCGGTGTAGTAGAAACGCTATGGAGTCCTGTCCAAGGCTCCAAAGCCACTGTTTGAAGTATAGACGTGTTGTAGGGTGTTGTTCAAGGCTCCAAATCCACTTTTTGGAGTATAGGAGTGTTGTAGGATGCTGTCCAAGGCTCCAAAGCCGCTGCCTGGTATCGTAGAAATGCGTGGAGTGTTGTCCAAGGCTCCAAAGCCACTGTTTGGAGTATAGGAGTGTTGTAGGGTGCTGTCCAAGGCTCCAAAGCCGTTGCCCGGTGTCATAGAAACCATCGAGGTGTTGTCCACAACTGTTTGGGTTCGTAGGAAGTCATCTAGATGTTGTCCACCACTGTTTGTGTTTGTAGGAACTCATACATGTGTTGTTCAAAATTCCTAAATGTTGTTCGGAGTCGTAGGATCACCGTACACACTTGCTAGTTGCTTCCCGGAGTCGTAGGAAGTCGTAGGATCACTGTACTAACTTGCTAGTTGCAGTCAAGAGTTGTAGGAAACCTTAGGATCACCTGTTTGGAGTTCCTAGTTGTTGCTATGACTTGTTATACTGTTTACTATTTTCTTCTTTCTCTATAATTTATTTAAATTCCCTGCAAATTATATTGTACTTTGTGAGTTAAACATGCAACATGAATAGCAGAAGCAGATACGCCACATACGCATGTATATTTTATTTGTTGTTGTTTCTTCATTGAAATTACTTTTGCTCTAACACATTATGCAGGTACTGAATACAATTTCACTTTCAAATAAAATGATTTTTTTAAAATTAAACAACATTTTCAAAACAAAAAAAATATAAAATATAACACGTTCTTTCAAATTTACGGGAGTCCCTCTGAGGAGGTAACCCACGGTTACTAACGAGATCTCCCCAGTTTAAATGGATTTCACAATTCGTTTAAGCTAAGTAAATTCAAAAGAAAATAGTGATACCGGAACAAGGGAACTGTGGGGTCCTAACCGGTGTCGCTCTAATTAACTTTAACCCCCCATAATGACAACAAAACTGAGACATTGAAACATACATGGTACAACCTTTTGAAACTTAGACTTTAGAACTGCTACTTCGACGAGGAGCTTGGAGCTACTTCGTGGGCAGCGCGGAAAGGAGTTTAGAGCAAACTACAAGTGGAGGTGGTTGTCATTCTACAACAGTAAAACAAGTCTGCACCAGCTAAACTCTTTTCTTAGTCTAAATAACAACATATAGGATTTCGAGGTAACTCGCCCAGCGCGAAGTAAATCCTCACCCTCTTCTAGGCTCCTGCACAATCATACTCAGCAGTATAAGTCCTAACTCTTCTTAGGTTCTGAGGTTGTCGTCCAGAAAGATGTAAAACCTCTTATCTCTGCGGATTATTTGCATAACAAGTTATTATGCAAGTATAAGTCCCAAATAATAAAATTGACAGGATTAAACAGTCAAATAACATCCTCTCTAAAACACAGTTACACAGTAAGATAGTTTGGGAAGGCACTGAGGATTCCCCTCAGCATCTGTGACGTCTTCTACCCTTTACTTCCTTTGGACTCCTGAAAGAATTGCTCCTCCACTTATTTTTTTCCACGTCCTACCGTGAAAACTTAAACTTTGAATTCTTGAAGACTAGAACCACTGATCATTATCGAGAGTTTTCTCAAGTGACTCCAGTAATTTGGGATGTAATTAACTATAGGGACTTGCCTCTATAGGGAACTTGGAGCCCAGGTAAAATAAACCCTATTTAATCTTTGTATTAAATAGGGGAATTTGTCGGTCACATATAAAATGTTCGCAGACCAAATGGATATCACAAATCTCTTAGTTTGCAAGATTAGGTCTATTACCAGGATCTATACTTATCTCTTGAAATGTGTAGTATTCAGGGTATCAGGCACGATTACGCAAATTATTGGACTAATGAAATCCATTCGGTCTCATTTTCTAAAAAAAAGAATTAAAACACTACTTTCATAATCTAAACTATATATTTTATATTTAAATTAAATTTTCAAATCAAATCAAATTTTCAAAAAGTTGACCGACATAATGGTGAGCCAAACCACTTGCGAATAACATGAATGTTTATCGACCAAGTCCATATGTGGCTTAACTTTAGGCTTTAAACCACCTCCCTCACTCTTCTGGTGGTGAGTCATCCTTCACTCAGCTTAGTATAGAGTTGTCGTTCATTCAGCCTAGCGTAGGGCTATCCTTCGTTTGGCCTGGTGTAGGGTTGTCTTTCGTTCGACCTAACATGATGATCGACTCAAATGCCTAAGAGAGTGACTTGTTTGACTGAACCTATGCCCTCTTTGACTGTGGGTCCCATTTATTTTGTCGTATATCTACATTTCTCTCTGAGATTCATGTGGTCAAAATCTTGTTGCACAACCATCATCATACATGTATAAGGAGATATATAGTATTTATTAGAATTTTAAACTAGAATAAAGGATACATGTTAAATTTTCTTTCTGTAGTGAATTTCTCAAAAAAGTTGAAGCAAACAACTGCATAGCTTTTTTCATGGTATCAGACCGACAGAGTTGATTTAGGTATTTTTACCACCAACTATACCCCTTTCTTACATCAAACCATATTTTTCTATTTCTTCAATCCAGCATACAAAATGGATCCTCACTTCAAATCATCATAACAAGTAGAATCCACTTTTCCTCAACAAACCTCTGCAATCCCCATTACACCTTCCCTGAGTTTCTCCTGACTGGATCCTCTATAGGCTTGATCAATGGAAGGATTCTCCGCCTCCTCCAAGTGTCGTTGGTACTAATCCAACGATCCGGATGGTGTTCACCCGGAAGAGTTCGTCAGATGCTTCGTCTATTGGGGTCTTCCCCTGCCTACGAGTGGTTGCTCTAGCGACTACAATGCATTTCAGCTTTCAAGCCTTGATCAAATCTGGGACAAGACTCCTGAGATGTCTGCAATCTACTGTGTCAGGGTCGTGGTACCTGTGATAGGCACAAAACTTGTTCAGGTTCCGTACTAAACTTTCGGCTCTCATTGGCTGGGATTTTTTGAAATATTTTTTATCTTGGATGGCCTCTACCAGCTCGGCCATTGAAATTCTCTCATTTTGGTTGGCTCCTATTGTGTCGGTGGTGGTTCGTTGTAATGAGTTGATCGTTGATCGGAGTATCAAGGTCGGCCATCTTGGTTGTTGCCTTTAGTGTTCCCTTTAATTTCACGGTGTGGTTGGTTGTTTCTGTAATGAGGACGTGTGGAAGGGCAAGGACCATCTTTCCCTCCAACAATTGTTTGTTGATGATCTCTTTTGCGACTGAGGGGTGGCGACATCAGTCTGTGCCTTCTCTCGTCGATTGTTGCTGATGTACTCCTCAATTGCAACTTGGTGGTTGGTCATCTCCAATAACTCAGCCAACGACTTCGGTTCGCACAGGCACAGAGCGTACTTAAAATGCTCGTTTTTACTCTTTACGCCAAGACAGTTTGTGCGATTAGGGCTTCTAGGTTCTGTATTTCTAGCATTTTCTGCTGGAACCTCATGATGTACGAGCGGAGAGTCTCTTCTTTCTGCTTGATCTGCAAGAGAGCTTGGGATTCTTCAATGGCTTCTGGAACTGACGAAGTGGGCCACAAACAGCCATTTAAACTTGAATAAAGAAGAGATAAATCCCGCAGGGAAGGCGTTGAACCACCTGAAAGCCGACTCCCTAAATGAGGTAAGGAAAAAACGGCACTTAAACGCGTCAGTGATCTTTAACATACTGAATGCTGACTCGAAAGCAGTCGCATGATCGGCTGGATTGGTGAGACCCATCTATGAGTCGAAGTTTAGAGCTTTCAACTTCTTTGGAGGTTCGGACTCAGAGATTTGTCAGGAGAAGGAATTTTGGGCTTGACGGAGAGTTGTGGTTCTTGTGATTCGATGCCTTTCTACTAGGGCTCACCCGGCACTATGTTGGTAATGGAAATCTTCAACCCTTTCTTCCATCGGTTAAGATTTTCGACTGTTGGGTGTTGATCCATATCTTTGGTCGTTGGGTGCCGGTTCATCCCGGTGATCGGGCTCTTGACAGCTATATTCCTAGGCATTTTCACTCTCTGAATTTTGGCTTCCCCTAGCCAAAGCTTCTTGAAAAGCACTTACTATTTGCTCTCTCGTTTCTAAAATCACTTGTTCTTTCAATCTCCCTTGTGCTATCTATGTTTACTTTATGGCCTCGTGCTTCTTCTTGAGTTGTAGTTTTTTTTCTCCTGTGTTATCTATGTTCACTGTATGGCCCCGTGCTTCTTCTTGAGCTGTAGGTTTTTTTCTGTGTTGCGCCCCTCTTCTTGTTGGTGGCGTGATCTCACACTCACCGCACATTTTAGGAAGTAGAATTCTAAAGTGTTTGAGGAATCACACCTAAGAAATAGCGTGTGAAATAAGGGGAATTTGAGATAGAAGAAGTGAACAGTAAAATGAGAGCATGTAACCTCTTTTCATAAAATGATTTGTTATTTATAGTTATAGAAGATACTCAACATGCACAATTACATCTATGACACTTCTCTATACAAAGAGACTTAGAGGTATTAAGTTCATTTGTATAATTTAATACATAAATATATTTAATAATAAATTAACTGATCGATCATGGTGACTCTTAGCCATCAATGCACATCCATTCGTTCGGTAGTGGCAAACCAACCTACATGTGAATAATATGAATGCCTCTTGACCAAGCTCGTCTGCGACTTAACTTTAGTTTCAAACCACCTCCCTAACTCATCTGGTGGTGAGTCTTCCTTTACTCGGCCTAGCATAGAATTGCCCTTCATTCGGTCTGGCCCAAGGTTGCCCTTCATTCGGCTTGGCGTGGAACTGTCTTTCATTCGGCCTAGCATGTCGATCGGCTCACATGCCGAAGGGAGTGACTTGTTTGACTGAACCTCTGCCCACTTTAATCATTATTTTGTCTTGTATCTATTTTTCTCCAAGATCTGTGCAGTCATAATCTCATTATACAACCATCATCATACATGTATAAGGAGATGTACAGTTTTTAATAGAATTTTAAACTAGAATAGGTTAAATGCTCTTCCTGCGGTGAATATCTCAGAAAAGCTGAAGCTGAAAACTGCAGAGTTTTTGTCATGGTATCAGAGCAGCAGAGCTGATTTAGGTATTTTACTGCCAACCGTAACCCTTTCTTACCTCAAATCCTCTTTTTTTTCTTTCTTCAATCCAGCAAAAAAATAAAAATAAATAAATAAATAAATATCCAGCATACAAAATGGATCCTCACTCCCAATCATCTTAACAAGTAGAATCCACCTTTCCTCAACAGACCTCTACAATCCCCATTCCACCTTCCCTATAATTTCTCATGAGAAACGTCAAAACCATCACAAACACTGCCATAACCACAGACAACCACCCAATTTGGAGCACTCAAATCGTACATCTTTTCGTAGCCAATTGATTCAACAGATTTCTGACTGAAAATTCCATTTGCCCTCAACAATTCAACCTCCGCTCCACACTCTAAAATCCGGCTACACACTATGGAAACTAAATGACCAAAAACTATCAGCAGCAAGTTATTCTAACATATTCCCACCATTCTCCCTCATATGCTCACTTTGGAATTACAGCAGACATATGGACAACATTAATCAAACGTTTTCAGTCCAGCAACATATCAAAGGTGAAACAGTTTAAAAACGAGCTACACCACACTAAAACGAAGAGACTGTGACCCAATACTTAACCTGTAACAAATCTTCGGTAAATCAATTAGCCGCAATAGGATGTAGATTGAACAATGAAGACATAGTTTTACATCCTCAACAGCCTCCCTAAAAACTTACCAATCCTTTAAAACAGCAATTAGAAACAGACCAGAAGCCACTCATATCGACACCTATAGTCCTTATTATGCAGTGAGAAAGTAAATATACAAACAGAAAATGCCAAACAACAATCAGCTCAATCATTGGCACTACTTTCCTCCAAAGGTCACAACCCAGATCAACTTACAGAGGCCGTGGAAGGAACTCCTATCAACCGCAACGCAGATACAACAAAAACAACAACAACATCCCAAACACACCCTCCAAACCCTCCTTGATATGTCAAATCTGCTGCAAAAAGGGACACTCAGCATCCCCTTGGTGGCACAGAACAAACCTCTCCTATAGTCCAACAAACCAAAACAAAAATTCAGTAATGATGGCAACTACAAACTCCAGCAATGCCGACTGCCGACTGGATTCTGGATACTGGTGCATCCTCTCACCTCACAAATAAATATCTACAGCTTCAACAACCAATAGAATACCAGGGATAGGGACCTGAACAGATCACGACTGGAGATGGCCAAACCCTTCCAATTACACGCCAAAGTCAAAGGAATATTACCAACCCCTAGCCGTAAGCTAGCTCTCTCAAAAAACTTTCATGTTCCTTCCATATCACACAACCTAATTTCAATTCACCACTTAACAGAAGATAATAAATGCTACATTCATTTTGATCCTAACAGTTTTCAAATCAAGGACTAGTACTCTCAAAACAATCCTTAAAAAGGAAATTCAGCAGCCTCTATTCCATACCATTTATTATGGCTCTACATTCAACCACCACATCCGTCAACTTATGACCTAATCTATCGAAGCTTATGTGTCTTCATATAGTCAGGTGAACCCATAACTTCCCACAAGTCACTCCTGCGGAGATATCATAAATTCTCATAAGTCACTCCTGCAGGCGTTGTCATTCCAAAGAACATACTGATAGAATAAGTATCCATCCATTTTGGGTAAAACTTGAGCTAGAGTTGCATATCAACATTGATTCTCGCAAGTTAAATCCCGAGCAAGTAAATCCATAATTTGCTTCTTCCACTCCTCGTACTTGGCTAGATGTATCTGATAAACAAGTGTGTCATGAATCAACTCTGGACGATATCTATGACAAACTGGGTCATACTAAAGTGTAATCACGCATGAGCGTCTACTTCTTCTCTAAAAGGATTCGGATCCTACAATCGAATGTTCTTTCCTCCAAAAATCCCAAGGTGATTTTCAATGCTATGATTTATCCTTTCTATCTGATCAATTGTTGGTGGGTATACTGCTGAAACGAATTTAGTACCAAAATAACTATATAGCCTTCGAAAAGTGGCACAAAAGAATCTCCCTGACTAAGGGAAACTCAAAAGGAAGGTTATATATCTAAAATTTTTAAAATCCTCTTTTTTGAGGTTGCCCTGTGTCAAGTATCGGCTCCTCAAACTCATAGCCCTTTTGGACATCTAATGTTAGTTCTGATGATACTCTTCTCAATACTTGCAAAAAGGCAGTTCGAGGCACCAAAACCGCATACTCTATATGAACGTCCATTACCTGAACTCACTATTTTTTAGAACAGCCTCGACTAATCAAGCTAGATCCCCCTCTCCTGGACTCCACTTGAATCACTAGCAACTCTTTCTCGTCGGCTTGAAGTTAAGGCTCATCTCTGACGTTTTCATCCTCTCCTTCATCATTATTTATTTTTTCAACTGCTCTCTGATCAATGAAAGAGATCATTATCCTAGTTGTGCAATCTGATTTCATATGCCCAAATCCGTAGCACTTAAAATACTTCCTAGCTGGGATGGATTTGGGAATGTGGATTGGCTTCATCTGTTCTCCAGTCTGAGCTAGTGTCCCCTCAGACGAGTTTAACTTGGATATTCTCCTAGGTTTACTTTGGCTGTAAGAATCTAGTGATGAACTTTGCTTGTATGATGAGGAGGTTTTCAGGTGATATTGCCTCTCCTTTATTGAAGTTATGGTCTAAACATCCTAATTATAACAAATTAGTAGGTATTGGCGCTGCATTTCTCATTTCATCTTAGGTCATGTAGTGATCTTACATTTTCCCTCACGCTAGCGTAAGTGTTTCAAATTTTCCCACCAAAACAACAATCTTCTTTAACTTGTTGGGAGCTATTTTCACCACTTTGTCTGATGAAATTTCCAGGTACTCAAAGCCAAGTTCTATTGTCTGAAGGCACTCGAGGAACTCTTCTAAATCCAAAGGGACCTTTAAAATATGATAAATTCACATTTACTTTAAAATTCTAGCTTCTCAGATATTTTAGGTCAAATATACGAGGTAGAAATTTTTATCCCAGTAATCCATAAGATGAAAGAAATTCACTTTATTTCTTAACTGTTGTGGCTATAGGTGATTCGTCCAAATTACCTTCTCTCAAAGTCGACAAGCTTCTGTTGCAGTTAGAGGATTTCCCGTTGCACATTCTCTATAGAAAGTTCTTGAACATCCCTTTGTAGATTTCTCAAAAACAACATCGTGGTATTTACTCTCATTCGGGTTTTCAACAATTGTCTCTTCGGTGGAGTGATAAGAGTTTGGGCGTAAGTAGGGGTGGAAGAGGGTGTAAGGATGGTTTGAGTGGTAAAGGAGGGGAAAATTTTTTCGAGAAAAGGGGGTGAGGCTAATTTGGCAACCCTATGTAGAACTAGAGTTAGGATATCTCTGATACCAAATGATAACAAAGTTAACCCAAATCAATAATAGTTAAAATATTATTGCTGAAATTCAAATAGGGAAGTTACAACCACACAACTGTAAGAGAAAATTACCACGACAAGACGCATAGAAATCTAAAATTACAACAAATGACAACACCAACTCAAACGAGGATGGATCGTAAGTGAGGGTGGTGGTTGTTGGGAGTCTGAAATGGTGGCGGTAAGGTGGGAGCGAGGAGCAAGTGAGAGGATATGACAATGAAACAGCAGGTCCTTGCTGTTCTGGGCGGCACCAAGGAGAAATTCAGGTTCCCGGAGGCTGAAACAGTGGATACGTTGCAGTGAGACGATGCATGAGGGTTGGGACAGTGGTTAGGTGGTAGTGACGTGGCCCGAGATGGCTTGAGCAGCAGCTTGTGGGAAGGGGAGGGGATTTTTGGTGGCTGCAACAGTGATGGCAGCAAGCGAGAAAGAAAGAATCGCAAGTGCAGTAACGAGGGAGGTTGGAACAGCGATGACAACGAGGACAAAGGCGGCAGATAGGCATGGGGCTGCAGGAAATAGCAAAGGTGCTATCCGGGGTGTGGTTGTAGTAGTTGTGGCAATAGGGAGGTTGCAGAGGATGGGAAGGTCGAGGATAGTGACCAACTCGGAGCAAGATACATCCGAAGCACCATTGAGCTCAGATACAGCCCTAGAAGGGAACACGAGGACGCCAACGGCTATCCTAACAAAAAAATACAAAAACTAACATAAATCATGAAAACAACATATTTATATACTTAGGATAAATATGAGTAGACCCCACTCCAAATAGAAGGAAAATCCACATAAAGTGTCAATCAGTCCTCCTAGTCCAGTCCAAGCCGCAATCTCCAGCAGTACTGTAGCAGGGATCGAGGATGGCTCCATGCGATACTGTAGCTAGAATCAGGGCACTGCAACAGAATACGCGGGAGTCCTTGTGGGCAGCCCCCGCGTCACCAGCGGCTAAATCATCCACATCAGTCAACGACCTCAGCAATCTCTCGCCAGCATCCTCACCTAAGCATAGGCTTCTAAAACTACAAATTATATTTTCCCATTCCAAATAATAGATCTACTCAACCCTTTTATCTACCGCATTGTGATGTATGGGACATGGCCCCAATCTCTTCTCTACAAGGATTTAAATACTATGCTCAATTCATAGATGACTACTCAGGGTACCTTTGGCTATTCCGTATAGTATCTAAATCTAAATCCATCCATAAATTCATACAACTTCACAAACTCTTTAACAATCAATTTAACACTAACATCAAAATCCTAAGAACTGACAATGGAGGGGAATACACAGCCCATGCCTTTCAACAATATCTACAAGACCATGGAATATCACACAGACTAAGTAGCCCATACACCCCCGAACAAAACGGTATAGTAGAGTGCAAGCACCACCCCCTCATAGAAACAACCCGCACCCTCTTACATGCAGCCCAAACTCACCTATCCCTCTGGCCACATGCTCTCCAGACAGCAGTATACATCTTCAGGTTACCCCCCAAAACCACAGCAGTGAACACTCCATATTTCCTCCTCCACAAAACCAAACCTGACTAGACACATTTCAGAACATTTAGATGTTCTGGCTTTCCTTGGCAATCCCCAAAGGCCCAAAAACTAGCCCCAAGGGCGCTTAGGCTACTCCATAATTCATAAAATCTATGGACCTTTCTACCAACGAGATAATCATACCCAGTCATGTGACATTCAATGAAATTTACTTCCCATATGCATCATCCCAACCTCCTCCACTCAACACAACCCAAAATACACGCCCACTACTTTTGGCACCTCCACATCTCCATATATCCTCAACAACACACACCAAACTATCTCCCACCAACTCAAGCCTCACCATAGTAACACAGAACCAAGCTCCACCACCATTTCAACTGCCAAACCAACTCCCACCAAAGCCTATAACGTTCCCCCCACATCCCATGACAAGATCTAAAACCAACACCCTCAAACCCAAAATCCTCCTCAACCTCAACACCACAGCCAAAATTCCCACCAACCCAACCACATGCTCAGGTCGTCAAAGGCTATAATTGGAAGAAGGCAATGTCAAATGAATTTAAGGCTATTCAAAACAGGGCATATGGGAGTTAGTCGGTCCACCGACTGATGTGTAGAAAATAACTCTTATATTCATTTATGTTTTACACATTTTTTATGGATGAAATTGCACTTTAAAGAAATATATTTTTATGTTTTCTTATAGGTACAACAGGTGTTGGATGTGAAGCAATGTGGAAGAGACTTGGAGCAAAGGAGTTTACAGGAGACTGGCGCCAGTCTTAGCTTGGTAACCCGAGAGGTTGGCGCCTAGGCGCCAGGCGCCATTAACTGTCTGAGACAGTTTTGGGTAGTTTGATCACATGTCATGGGGAGTTGTTCAGACGTCCAAGGAGCATTTGTATGCGATGTTTTATAGTCTATTTATGTGTATATGTAATATAAATGAAAGGCTGGCTGAAGGATTAAGGGAGATAGAGTTTATGTTAGGGATTTGGAGAGGACTTGAGTTGTGAAGTGAGGAGAGCCTTCAAGACAGCAGCAAGGTGTCAAGTGATCTTCGGTGGAGCATTTTTCCTAACTTTGTAAATGAGAGAAAGATAAGTGTTGTGTGTTTGATGTATTGTATTTCTTTGTACACAATCATTTAGTGGAATTCTCTTGTTTTCAATGAAGCTTTGTGATATGTTCTTCATGCTTTCTGAGTAGTACTCTTTACCTTATCTTGTGATGTTTGAGTATGATGTATAGAAGTGCAAAATATTTTCAAAATTGTTTTTGAGTATTTAATGTGATGATTAACCTTCAAAACTTCATTTTCTTTTCATTCTGGCCAAGTGAATTATTAAAATTATTGTGATACATAAGACTCGAGAGAGCTATGGTAGAATCAATTAGGTTAGTCACAATGAACTATAGGGTATGGTGCAAGTACCTTGTAAGTATATTCAAATGCTAGGAAAATAGTCTTTGAACAATTTAAAATGGGTTTAAGGAATTAAAGTCGTTTTAGTCAATATTCTTTATGCACTCGAGAGAAGATAAAGAAGAGAGCTACTTCTATTTATCACTAGCCACATTTACAATTAACATTTTACATTTCGTATGCTCCACTCAAATCATTATAAGGGAGGGTAACTTTATAACTTGATATTCACCAATCTAAATAGGTTAAGTAGGATTTCTGTAGGAATTAACATTTAAAATAGTTTGCAACTCAGTAGTAATTTGTAGAACTTTAACCTAATCTCAATTTCAGACTAAGAACAAAAACTAGTAGGCTAGCACTTTTCCTAAATCTAATTCCCTCGTTTCCTGTGGGATCAACATTTCAAACTCAAAAATCTGATATTAATGATACGACATGTACACTTGCATGAGCCCCCAAAGTGTGAGTACACCTGAAAAATGGTATCACCAACCAACACTCCAATTCGAAGTTTCAAATGAACTTTCAAAACTAAAGCGCACTCCAACAGAACCATTGCAAAACATAAAGTCCGTCCGATAACACAGAGCAACACCCAAGAATATGGAATCAACTATGTTGAAACTTTCTATCAAGTTGCCACTATGTCAACCATAAGAGCTCACATATCAGTAGCACTCTACAAATCCTTGAAATCCAAGCAATTATACATTTTGAACACCTTCCTTCATGGCACATTGGAGGACACCATTTACATCGCACAACCAAAAGAATTTCAAGACTCTCAAAACCCCCACCACGTTTGCAAATTACGCAAAGCCATATACTACTTGAAACAGGCATCACGGCAAAGGTACTACACTCTCACTGGCTTCTTATAGTAACAAGGCTTCACTCTCAGCTCAGTTGACCCATTACTACTCGTGAACAAAACGGAAACACGATTGCTCCTCATACTTATATACGTCAATGATATACTCATTACAAGGAATGACACAAAACATATCCAACACAACATTCAAAACTTAGAAACATGCTTCAGCATCAAGGACCTCAGCCACATATCGACACTCCTAGGAATTTAGTTTCACACAACCTCACTGGGTACTGTCTCCATCAACAACAATACATTCTGGACTTCCTTAATTGCACATGAATGCAGAATTGCAAACCAATTTCAACACCAACCACAAGAAAACAACAAGTTGACTCTAACTTTCTTGCCCCATTCGCAGAGATTACATGGTACAGGCAGATAGCAGGATCTCTACAATATCCAACCATAACTCGACCCGATATAGCATTTGCCACCAATCAAATTGGCCAACACATGCAATCCACCCTCCAAATACAATACTAGAAAATCAAACGAATACTTCAATACGTGAAAGCAATGCTCGCACATGGCCTACAAATCACCGGAAAGGAACTTACTTTGATGGCATACTCGAACGTAAACTAGGCCAGCGTCAACACCAACTGGAAATCCATCACCGGCTACTGCTTGCTACTAGGATCAACACAAATCCTATGGACAGCCCATAAACAAACCACAGTTGCACAATCCTCCATAGAGGCGGTGTATTGTGCCCTCACCGCAGCCACACAAAGTTAATCTAGCCCTGCCGACTAATGTACGAGCTTGCATCTCCCACAATCAACCTACCCCACTTCATTACGACATCACTTCAAACGATAGATATAGCCCACAAACCAATCTTCAAATGGCACACCAAACACATCAAGATCAATCTTCACTTCACCCAAAACTATACCGCCACCAACACCCTAAAAATTAGACATATGAGCTTTGAGGATCAACTCACATACATCCTAACCAAGAATCTCTCTATTTCAATATTTACCAAGCTCGGGGACAAACTGAAAATCCATGCCCACAAATACTCAATTTGAGGGGGCTCGATAGCATTCCACATTCTCTACAGGACAACATTTGTTACAACCTCCACATGAACAAACTATCCTAGCCACAACAACCAGGAGAAATCCTGACCGCTAATCACATCCACAAACACACCACTCTATACTATATATATACTATCATCATACAAGTATGAGGAGATATATAGTTTTTACTTGAATTTAGACAAGAAAATTGGATACGGATTAAATGCTCTCACTGCGGTGAATATCTCAGAAAAGTGTGACAAATGTTTTAATTATAATAAATGCATACAAAGAACACATTAAGAATCATATAATTAGTTTGAATTATTTGTATTATGTATTAAAGATCATTTAATACATAAGAGGTCTTAAAGTATATGAAAGGAGAATTAAAGATGATTATTGAATACAAATAAATCTCTCTTAAACTTCTCTTCTTTCTTTTCTCCCTTTCCAAATGGGTTCCAATTCTTGCCTCTTTCTTGTGCCTAATATGCATCAATTGGTATAAGATAACGATCATGCTCGTCAGCCTCTTTTGAAAGCCCTCATCTTCCTTATCATGCAATCCCTACTTGTGTGATCCCGTTAAAATCAGCACCCACCCATGATAGCAAACAACCCATAGGTTCATCCTCATCAATACAGACCCTCACCCTCAGCTTTTATTGCTACATCATCCAATGGCATCCAAATTTACCCAAATCAATCATTCCCTTATTCACAAATCCAACTTTTCTAACCAAACGTAAGGCCTCAAAGCCTCCCTACATATCCCATATAAAATTTGACGTCGATATCAGCATGATTACACCCCCTACATGCAACACATCATATAACAACAATCATGTCATACCAAAGTTTCTCATGCAACTACGCCATATTTGTTGTAGGCAATTTCCAGCCTATCAACCTTTACTTCATCAAAACAAATGAGACCCCATCATATTGCAAATTGCTTATGATCCGCCCTATGTCAAATCAATAATAATGATCTCCATGTCGTCTCTCGAGGTTGGGAGAACTTTGACCTTATCTGTCGAAACTTTCGTCTCCTCATAGTAGTAAGGTCGGCCTTTTTTAAGATTGTGGAAATGTTGAAAGCTCCCGATAAGTCAATCATGCAGTCATTGTCATTTCAAAGCACATCATGATAGAATAAGTATCCATCCGCTTTTGGTACAACTTGAGTTTGAGCTGCATAAAACATAGATTCTCACGAGCCAAATCTGAAGCAATTAAATCTATAATTTGTTTCTCTCAATCTTCGTACTCGACTGGATGTATATAATAACCAAGTCTGTCAAGAGGAATCAACTATGGGATAAAATTTAAGGTAGGTTGGACCATATTGAAGTATAAGCACTCAGGAGATGTCCATTCTTCTCTGAAAAGACTTGGATCCCACTGTAGAATGTTGTATTCTCCACAAATCCTAAGGTGAATTCCCATGTAATAGTTCATCCATTATGTCTGATCATTGTTGGTGGAAGCACTGTTGATTTGAATTTAATACTCAAATGACCTCATAACATCTTCTAGAAGTAGTTTGAAAACTTCTCATCTCTGATATATTGGACATTCCTCAATAGGAGCAACTCAAGAAGCTTATATATCAGAAAAATTTAAAATTATCTTGTTTTGGGTTGTATTGTGTCTAATATCAGCTCTTTAAACTCATACCCTTTTGGACATCCATTGTCAGTCTTATTGATGCTCCACTCAATGCCTGCAACATGACAGCTCAAAACACCACAATCCCATACACTGCATGAACACTCATTATCTCGGACTTACGAACCTATGGAACAGCTGTTATCAGCTCAGATGTGTTCTCTGATGAGTTCAATTGAAACCACTAGTGTCTCTCCCTCATCGGCTCGAAGTTGAGAACCTCTCTGTAATCTACATCTTCTCATAAAACACTGCTTATTTCTTCAAGTACTCCCTAATCAGTAAAAGAGGTGATTCTCCTAGTTGTGCAATCTGATTTGGTATGCCCAAATCCGTGATACTTGAAACACTTCCTGACAGTGATGGATTTGAGAATGTGGATTTGCTTCAATTTTTTTGTACTCCGAATAAGTTTCTCCTCGGGAGAAGGCTTGGACGCTTCCCTTTGTGTACTCTTGTGATTCGATGCAAGGTTTAAAACTCTGCTTGTAAGGTATGGCGGACATCCTTGAAATATGCATATTGCATTAAAAGTAAAGGAGTACAATAAGTCCAGTAAACATACCCTTATGCATGGTCAAATGAGGCCCTGCCACCCCAGAGAATAGCAAAAAGTTTCAAAGATTCGGGCACCAAAGTAAAGAAAAAACTAATGTGAAAGGGCCCTTTGGGCACAAAAATAGGCTGCTTGGTTGAGTTACTTAGGAACAAACTGAAACATAGCCTGTCTAAAGAAAGAAAGAAAGAAAATAAAAGGCAAAACAATGCTCATAAGTGGCTCCCCAGCTACATTGTTTCTTGGAACGTCGCATGAAGTTGATGATATTGGTTTTGTCCCCCTTAACAATGATTCCCTTGACCTCTGTAATACACAGTTTTATGATGCCTCGGATAGATAAAAGCGCTTCAAACACCACAATGTCGCTATCCCAACGTATCATATGTTGCCCCATTTTGTATAAAAGTTGGACGGTCTTATCCCGAAGGACAACCCTCGTGCGGCCAGTGATCCTGCAAGAGAGTACCAATTGCATTCACCTTTATCTATCCCGGAGGAGCGGGGGCACCAAGAGAAGGGTAGAGACAGTAAGTTGGGGTGTGAACATCTGGTTTGTTTTGCTGATAGGCACTGGCGTTGTATCTCCGGTTTCATTATTGACATGTAGTGCTTCAAATTTTCCTACCAAAATAATGAACTCTTCTTTAAATTGTTGATGGCTAGTTTCACCATTCTGTCTGATGGGATATCCTTGTACTCAAAGAAATGTTTCACTATCTGAAATCATTCGATGAACTCGTCTGGATTCAAGTGATAGATAAAATTTAACAAATCCATCACTATTTCAAAATTACGGCTTCTCAAATATTTCATGTCAAATCTTCGAGATAAAGGTTCTTCATTCCTTCAGTCCGCGTGGTGGAAGAGATTCACTTTATTCTTTCGATCTAAAAAGTAATTGTTGTGGCTATGGGTGATCGGTCTAGATGGTATCCTTTTCTCTATTTCACTAATTTATTGTAGCATTTGGTGAATTTGTCACTATATCTCTTCCATTGTGAACTCCTAATCGGTGTTTGGCTATTGTCTCCTCAGTGACATGGCTAGGATTTAGGTTTTGGGTATGGTAGAGGGTGAATGGGGTGATGTAGGGTAAGAAAAAAACTTTTGGGCGGAGATATGGGGATGCCAAAAATCCTAGGATAGGAGTAGGGTTAGGATAGCTCTAATATCAATGCTACCAAAGTTAACCCAACTATAATAGAAAAGGCAAATATTATTACTCAAAAGCAAATAAATGTTACAATCAGCGACGCTGAAATAGAAAATAGCAATAAACATGACACTAGTTCCAATTGGCACTGGATTGAAGGGTGGTGGTGGTGGTCGGTGGGGGTCAGTAAGGTAGTCGAGTGGAGAAAAGGGTCAGTTGACAAGCCAAAACAGCAAAGCTTTGGGATTAATAACCCCCTACATATCCTTCTGAGTATTATTGTATAATTGAAGTTAATAAGTTATAAAAATTATTAATGGAGAATTTAAATAATAAAATAAGATATATATTCAAAGAGATGATAAATTGGAATTATAATTTGATGATTTTAAAAATTTTTTGATGGAACAACATGATAATGGATTATTAAAAAGAAAATTTGATTGTGGTGAAAAATTCTAAATAGGATTTGCCTGTGTCAAGTTGAGAACATTAAACAAAACATTTCTTGAGATGCATCCTAAGTATTATCTTATTGTGTGATTATATGTTGTGTTATCACGTTATATAATTTATATATGTTGTGTTTTGCGTATAACTATTGTCATTTACAAGGAAATGCACATCCGTAGGGTACTTTGTGGGTTCGAGTTACCTATGGAAGCGAAGAGGTGAACAATCGCGAGGCGATGGATGATGACTTTTGAGGGTAGTTTTCTATTTTTTTATTATATTTTTTAAGTTCTTTTAGTTTTAGAGTTAAAAGAAATTGGGATTAGTGGTATAGTGTTTTCAGATGTATTTGTACTTGTTTAGTACGGTTGTCTTAGTTGTATTGTTTTGTTTTAGATGTTATAAACTTTGTGTTTGTGTTTGCTTAAATTTTTACTTAAAAGTCATTAGTTTATCCATGCCTGTGTAATTAACAACTAAAAGTAGTTTAATTAACTTAGATTTATTCCCCTAAAGTTTGCTTTTTACATTTATACCACCCCAATCTTTCATATCATATCAAAAATACTATTATTATAACTTTTAAAAAGTGAAATAAACATTTTCATGCATAGATAAGGTGACATATATGTAAAAATTGAAGTTTAGTTAGATATGTAAATATAAAAGAACTGAATGGCATGAGTGTATATTTTCCTGAAAAAATAAATTTAACAATAAGTTAAGTACATACATCAAGAGAAAATGATCTTTTTGTACTCCTATTGAAAGGAAACATAATTCGGGAACAACCAACATGATTTTATTCATGTTATAATTATTAATGAATAATATTTAGATATTTAAAAAGTAAATACTTTCAACTAATTGGTGGTTAGCATATGACCAACTTCACCCTTAATAAAGTTTTGTGATTAAATGGCTTAGCCTTACATTGAATAATAGGAGTGTATTTGAACGTGTAAGTACAAAATAAATTTTTTAATTGATAATTATCATAAAATTTTAATTTAATTATAGCCTCATGGCAAAAGATAAACTTGATTTGAAAATATAGCAAATGTGGTAACAAACTTTTAAAATGATAAGAAAAATGCTAAATGGGTGGTTAATAAAAAAAAGATGATAATTAAAAGGAAATAAATGGATTAGTTATCAGTGAGAAATGTTTGGCATGGTATAATGTTATAAAATTCACTATGTTTAGGTGAAAATTGATAATATTCGAGAGCAACAAAAAAAACAAAAAGGAAAGAATAGATGATGAGATTAATAATGAAGATTATAATTTAGAATATTATAATATTGATGAAAGAAGCAAAGCTTTTTTCACTAATGATGAAGATAATGCTTCTCAAGAGGACAAGTTTAACTTCTTACAAAATATTAGAATTCCAAAAATATATAACATATAAATTTTAAATGGTTGATGTGTTGAGCACTCAAAACTTAAGCATCTCTTTTGTTATTTTTTATTATAATGATAGTTTATTTGTTAAGCCAATAGCCTTTCACATTTAGCTTAAATTTATTCATAATATCTTGCACTATATTTCAAATAGTGTGAGGCATGCAATGTACAATACACCATAGCTCTACGAGGACATTTGTATTATGACGTGCTATTTTCCATTGACAAAGTTTGCATTGTCATCTAATATACTTATAAAGATTTGCTTTAAAATAATTTGTCTATTTATGTTATTAAAGTCACACCCTGTTCTACTTATCAAGTAACAAAGAATACCTGGGATGGCAATGTGAGTCAATATTGTCAAGGATGGATGCAAACTTAAGCACAATACTTGCATAAATGGAGACTTCAATATACTACAAAATGAAAGCTTCGACACACTTACAGAGTTGATTCAAATTACTATCAAATGAAAACCTGTTAATAATTCTTAGGCTGGTAAATTTCCTGGAATATTGTAAAGAAAGATATAAAATTTGACATATTACTTAGATAGAAATCTAAGCAGACATGGCATACTTACTAAATCATTGCAAACTATGAACTTCTACCATCATATTTTAGCAAAATTACAAAAAAATAAGACCTTCGTTTACTAGTTTATTGCAAAATTAGAAATTGTCTATATTTGTAGTATTTTAAATATTATCTCGTATAATCAAAAATAGAAAAAGCATTATCCTTATTCTCAAAGGAAGTATACCATGGAGTATAGGTCGAGTAGACGGATATACTTACGGAAAAGTTATCCGAGATAGTCTGTCGATTAAGAGAGGCCTCTACGATGGTCGTGAACTTGTACAGGATAACAGCGATTACCCCAGCTGTAATCCCTCCAAGCAAAGCCTGAATAGGGGAAGGCGGGCTCTTAGCTTCACCGGGACCAACTCCAATTGTTTTCAAGCTTTCAAAAGCTTCTTCCGTTATTCCCTTCACATTCGTCGTCCCCGTGGAGCGCACTCTCTACAGAAGGTTTCCAATATCACCCAATAAGTGTTCGTCAAAATTACGCACTGAAACAGAGACACAAAGAGAGATGAATGAAGCTAGCACCAGCTCCTTCGCCCGCTTAGCTCTTCTACGAAGCGAGCGGAAGAGAAAGACTGTTATGGCGCCGGTTAGAAGAACACTGGTTGCAGTTTGCAAGGGGGTCAGACTGTCATTGATTGCAAAGAGGGATGAGGAGGAAGAAGAAAGAATTTCGACGGGTCCTTCAGTTTCTCCGATTGGAGATGGTGGAAAAAACTCGGGAAGCTCTGCGAGCCATGGCCGGAAAACGGCCGCTAGTGGCGATTGCCGGAGAGAGATGAAGACAAGGGGAGAATGGAAAGGAAATATAGGAGAGGGACGATTTCGGACAGGGGATGTTAGTGGAGCAAGGGAAGATAAGTGCAGAGCTGAGTGATGGGCATGCAGCATCGCAGACAGGGTAGTAGGCTAGGGGATGAGGAGGATGGAAGGAAAAGGATGATTGATTGCGTTATTATCTATTTCCCGTGTGAGAAGGCTTTTTTTTATGTTTTTTAGGAATTTAAACTTTAAAATATTTTTTAAATCTCAATAAATATATATACATATATA
>NW_018250911.1:80968-129340 GCF_001263595.1 Phalaenopsis equestris
CGAAGCGGGCAACGGGATTTCAATTCCGATGATCGACAGCTTCTTACGGGCAAACCCCACACCAAAAATAGTGCCGACATATATATATATATATATATATATATATTAATGTCACTCAACTATATTGACTTTGCAAACGGCTTCCTAAACATCTAAATGTGCTCTTATTGTTTTCCTGCTGGTGAGTCCTTTCTTTTTTTGTGTTATTTTCTTTTTGTTTTGCTGGTATGCCGCCTTCGAGAAGTTTTGTCAATGTTGTGGTTGACGGGGGTGGGGGATCCGCTAGTCCTAATTCTTCTTTGTTTCCACAAGAGTTCCACGATTCTTTGAATTTGGGAGGAGACTATACTTTTGTCAGGAATCTGGGGAAGAAAAATGGGAAGTTGGCTTTGTTTGTGACTAATGTCGAAACAAATATCTTATCCTCCTCCTGTCGGTTTTCACTAATCGGAAAGTTTGTCTATGGACATCCCCCTTTGGAGGTCATTCGAAGAGAGTTTGAATTCATGAAGCTTAAAGGATGGTGGAAAATTGGTTTATTGGATGGTAGGCATATTTTGATTCAGCTCTCCAATGATGAGGATTACAATCATTTGTTTTATAGATGCATGCTAAGGATTGAAGATAGTATTATGAAACTTTTGAAATGGTCGGTGGATTTTGATCCTAAGACTGAACCACCTATTCTACATGTTTGATTACGTTTTCTTGGTCTTAAACTCCATTTTTTTAATCATGAAGTTCTCTTCAGCCTTGTCGCTGCTTATGGCAAGCCTCTCAAAATGGATGTTGCTACTTCCTTACTTACTCGTCCATCAGAAGCTCGTGTATTGGTTGAAAGAGATATAACGCAACCCTTTTGTGATGAAATCTGGATAGGTTCCACTCATCAGGATTATTGGCGAAGTGTTGAAATCGAACAACATTCCCCGTATTGTCCTCACTGTCGTATTTTTGGGCATGCCGCTCCCCAGTGTTTTAAGTTGTATCCAAATCTTAAATCAGATAGGAGGAAATTTGAATATATGGATCAAAAGGGTGTCGGGAACGATTCGATGGGTGAACAGCCTATAAATCTGGATAATGGGTAGGCTAATAACTCTGTTGTGCAAAATGAGAAGGGGTTGAATCCTTTGCCTATTAATGATAGTAATTTGGTCCTTCCTGATATTAATGTCAATTTTGGGAAGGAAGTTGGAGGTCTCCTGCACTTGGGCATGAAATTCTGAATGCTATTAGGGATGGAGTAGCTGAACAGGATGAGGCTGTACATATCATTATTGATAATTGTACTCTGGCTCCTTTTGCTTTTAAGTCATCTCATATGTTAGGTGTGGAGGATGCTGAGGCACAAATCTCATCGATGCAGGTTCAGGAGGAGGGCCATTTTTTTATTTCTCATAACTCGGTTGAGGAAGCAACAAATGCTCTAGAAAATGAGTGGCAAATTCAAAAAGCTCAAAAAAAGGATAAATAAAAGGAATAATGAGATTAGAAGTTTAAGTGTTGAAAATATTTTACTGGAGGGTTCTTATTTCTCTGATGGAGAACAAATGAGAAGACAAGCTAGCACATCTCCTAGATCTTCTAGGAGGGTCGACTTATGACATCATGTTTAATATCTGTATTTGGAATATTATTGGAGTTTCCAACCCTACCTCCCTTAATAGATTGAAGCATCTTAGCAGGTTAACGTATTTGGAATATTATTGGAGTTTCCAACCCTGCCTCCCTTAATAGATTGAAGCATCTTAGCAGGTTAATAAACTTTATTTTTTTGCAATTCTCGAGCCTTTGGTCCTTATACATAAAGAAAGAATTTTCCACAAGTTTAAACAGTACAATCACTTTTGCAATAAAAGTAACAAAATCTGGGTGTTTTGAAAACGCCCGGTTCACCTTTCTATTATAAGGGATGATGATCAATTTGTGCTTACAAATTTTATTCAAGATGATTTCAAGGGGTGAGCTACGTTTGTATATGTCAGCTCCTGGGTGCAGGATAAATATCTTCTGTGGAACAAACTTTTTCAAATGGGAGAGGCAATTATTGATAAGTGGTTTGTGGGAGGAGATTTCAACATGGTGTTGTCCCTAGAGGAGAGAAGGGGTGGTTGTGCTTGTGACATTAGTCTCATGAATCGTTTTGATAACAAAATTATGGAGACCGGATTATTTGACCTGGATTTTTCTGGCTCTCAGGTTTTTCTGGCTCTCATTTCACTTGGAGAAGAGGTTTATTAGTGCAGAGAATAGACGAGTTTTTTGGCAATCCTGTTTTTTATAGAATATTACCCCATAATGAAAGTGTTACATTTGAATCATGCCTCCTCTGAACACAAATCGATTATGATTTACACTTGCTTTCACTAACAAACCTGCAATTCATCATTTCAGATTTTTTAATGTTTGGTCTTCTCATGACTCCTTCTTAAGTCTGATTAAATTGAATTGGTGTTTCCAAGGGGCTGGGTCCCCGTGGTACATTCTTTGGCAACTTCATAAGCAGGTGGCTCATGCTCTTAAAAAGTAGAATATGCGGGTCTTCGGTAATGTTCATAACAAAGTTATTGAGGCTGAGAATTTGGTTGAACACATAGGCCCAGGTGGATATGTGTCGTGATATGTTGGATGAAGTGGCATCCACTCATGTTTCTCTTCTTGATGTCATTAATTTAGAAGAGATTTTTTTGCAACAGAAAGCCAATGATTCCATCTTTACTTCCGGTGATCATAACACTAAATACTTTCATGCATCTATTAAGTATAGGAGGAACCTCAATACTATCCTTAAAATCACCACAGCGCAAGGGAATGTTCTTACTAGTGAGCAAGACATTGGTAATAATGCGGTGTCATATTTTTCTGATTTGTTTGGAGCTAATATGCAGGTGCTTCCTGTGGATGACACATTTTTTAGGACAAGAGAGATTATGTTGTAGGCTTGGAACTTTGTGATATTCTTATGGAACATGACAATTTTAATGCTTTTAAAGATATAAACTCTAATAAGGCTCTTGGTTCGGATGGCTTCACTTCTAAATTTTATTTGACCTGCCGGGATATAATAAAAAAGGATGTTGTTCAGGCTATTCAAAGTTTCTTTCTTGTGGATGACCCAAGTAATTTTTTCTCCTTGCTCTTGTTGTGCTCATTCCTAAATTTAATGATAGGAATATATGAGAGAACTTCCGGCCTATCTCTCTAACCACTGTTATTTTTAGTAATCAGTAAGCTGATTGTTTCTCGTTTACAATCACACTTGTCATCTATTATTGCTCCTAAGAGATCAACCTTCATTAAAGGTAGGGAGATCACTGACAACATCCTCTTGGCTCAAGATTTGATTGAAGATTTGGACAGGCATTGTAGGGGTGGAAATATGGTGCTCAAGCTTGATATCCAAAAAGCGTATGATACTATAAACTGGGAGTTTATTTTAAATGTATTAAAAACTAGAGGTTTCAACAGTGCTTTTATGTCTTTGATCAGAAGGTGGTTCGCTAATAATTATTACAGTGTTCTAATTAATTGTACATCATATGGTTTCTTTTCTGCCAAAAGAGAGATTAGACAGGGGGATCCGCTCTCTCCCACCATGTTCATTATAGCTTTTGATTATTTCTCTCGTTTACTAACTAATATGCATATACAACATCCTCATATGAGATTCTCTCATAGAACATCCTTGTTGGTTACTCATTTGGCCTATGTTTATGATGTCATTTTGTTCTTGAATGCCTCTAAAGCTACTTTAAAATTTTAATGAAAAATATCAATACTTTCCAAGCCACTGCTAGTCTTATTTTTAGCCAGGCAAAAAGCATGTTGTATTTTGGGAAACATGTGAAAACTGATATTAAGTTGTGGGCTACAGATTTCACGGGCTTCAAATGTGCCTCTTTACCTCTCAAATATCTAGGGGTAAATCTTCTTAGAGGCAGAAGAAGGAAGATTCAGTTGGATGAGGTTGTTTCTAAAATTAACTCTAGGATTGTAGATTGGAGAAATATTTTTCTTTTGCATGGGAGTAGATTAACTCTTTTGAAGAGTGTACTCCTTAATATTCTGATGTATGTTTTACAGGTTTTAAATCTTAAGAAAGGCACCATTAAGCAGTTACACAACATATTTAATAGATTTCTTTGGTCAGGGGATGGGACTAGCAAAAGGTGGCGTTCCTGGGATAAACTGTGTAAGCCTTGCAATTCTGGGGGACTTGGTGTCAAAAATTTAGAACACCTTGCACAAATAAATAAGTGTAAGTTGTGGTTCAAATTTAGAGCGGGAGTTTCTCTTTAGGCTCAATTTATGCATAAGAAATATTGTAAGCACTTGCATCCATCCTTAGTCACTTGGAAGGTTGGGGACTCAAAAGTTTGGAAATCTGTTATGAATGCTAAAACTATGGCTAATTGTTTCATGTTTTGGGATTTGGGTGACAGAAAAATCTCCTTTTGGCATCTTCAATGGGGCTTGAGCAATGTTTTTCCCAATGATGCGTCTAATTTTGATAGTGTTATCTCTGATTTTTGGAATGATGGTTCTTGGGATATTGATAAGCTGACGAATGCTATTGGTAATGAAGCTTTAAAGGTTGCTCAAATCTCAATTGTTCACAACAAAAGAGATGCTCCAATGTGGAAATTTAGTCCTCAATTGTCAATTACAAAGATGTTTTATAAAAATTTGCACCCATTTCCGACTTGGGAATGGGGAATTGTGATTTGGTGTAATCATATTACTCCCACTATTTCTTTCATTCTTTGGAGGTTTTTCCTATCTCTACTGTCATTAGATGATATTTTGAAATTATAAGGTCTAAGAATGGCTTCTAAATGCTACATATGCTCTAATGAAGAGGAGACTTATGCACATCTATTTTATGAAAGTCAATATGCTAGGGAGGTTTGGGGCACAATTGAAAACTTTTTTGGTGTGGCTTGGCCCCAAAATTTTGAGGTCAATGTTACTTTGTTAGTTTGGAACGATTCTTCCCATGCTTTTCGGAAGGCGGAGCATTTCCCTTTAACTATTTTTTGGTTCCTTTGGATGGCAAAGAATGGTTATAAGCAGCAAAACTCTTCCCCTTCTTCTTCCATAATTGTCTCCTATATTTTATCTCATTATTTGAAATTATGTAGAAATTATAGGGGTGATAGTCATGGTGCTTCTTTACGGAGGCCTGTGGTGTTCCGATGGCAGCCGCCTGAATCAGGCTGGATCAAAATTAATGTTGACGACAACTGGTCTAGTAATGCAGCTGGGGTTGGTGGTGTGTTTAGAAATTGGTTGGGCAATACTCTTGGTTTTTTTGTTTCTCATGTTGCTGCAAACAACCCTATTGAATCCGAGTGTTGGGCTGCTCTTATTGCGGTGTAGGTGGCGGTTTGTTTTCAGATAAATAGTTTTTACATCAAAACTGATTCCTTAATGCTTCACCAAATTCTCTCTAAGTCCCTGCAACCTCCTTGGAATGTCATTGGAATTTGTAATAGAATTTGGTTTATTGTTTCCACTAATAATATCAATAAACGGGTGCGCTTTATCTTTAGGGAGGGTAATATTCCTGTGGATTGGTTGGCAAAATTTGGGAATGATAATGTTGTGGTTGGCTTACAGCCTTCTGGTGCCTTGAGGAGGCTTATTAATGGCGATATTCTGGACCCCCCGTTCATTAGATTCTAATTTCTTAATTATCGGGAAGTATATTTTGTGGGTGAATATATTTTATGATGCACTTCTCGATCACTTTATTGGCTTTAGATGGCTTTGCTTGTGTGTTTTCTGGTTTGCCCTACTCGGCATTTTGAAAATTGCAGTTTTTCTGTTGGTCGCAGTAGGTGTTCGGGATAACCTTCGGATGAAGCTTTGCTGGGTTGCAATTTTTTGTCTTAATTGGCTACATATTTTGTTGAAGCTTACGGGTGGAGCAATGAGGAAGCACATCGTTACCGGTTCTTTGTATCCCTCGATACAGTTCGTGATGCTTTCAAGCCCCAAAGTTTTATTCTCTCTGGATCCTGATTTAAAGCTCAGCTCTTGGTCACCTCTGTGCCTATTAGACTTTATCTTCCTGTTAGGCTGGTTTATTTTCTTTGGGTATACCTATAATTGTTTTGGTGTTTTGGAGAATATTTTTTTGGGTGATTTGGTGTGGAGTTGTATCTGGGAGAGGAACCCCCTAAGAGTGGTTAATGTATTTTTTTGTTTGGCTTGTTCTGGGGGATCCTTTTCCTAACTTTCTTTGTAATCACCTTTTTTATTAACGCATAGGGAGCCAAATAATGCTCATTCCCATAAAAAAATGTATATATATATATATATAACTTTATGTTGTTAAAATATAACTTTTTTTGTGGCGCAAAATCACTATAAATAAAAGGTCAAAGGATACTTTCTTAGCCCTGAGCTCATTTGAGATTGTTTAGGGTTAGTAATTATATCGTAGAGTTTCTCCCTATGGAAAATTTATCTTCTTTTTTCTTCTCTACATTTTCTTCTTTGATTTATTCTTCATTTCTATTCTATGTGTTCTTAAACTAATTGCTATTTTTTTTTTCGGTATCACCCGCGGAAAAATTTAGATCAAGAAAATTCTTTTAATTCATCTGTAGTTCTTCTCATGGAAAAGATTTCCCTCCTTTCTCCTTTTGCACAGAAAAATTCATAAAATTTCGCTTTCATTTTCATTTATAAGAAAAAGACCGACTTTTTGCAATGCAACGAATAAAATACCAAGAGAAGAAAGTATAAGATGGTATTAATTAACCCCCACAATCATTAAAATTTTAAATAGAAATATTCATAGTAAATTTTCCATGCAAAATTTTCCAACAGAAAAGGTTTTCTTTTTCAGAATTTCCAGCAGAAGAACTCGTCCTTAATTTGAAGTTCAAACACAGATCTATTTTGTTTTACAGTGCTGTTCCACACCGTCTGAAAGTCTCAATGGCAGATACCTAAAAAGTCATAACTAATATTTCCTCAATAAAATTTTCAAAAATATCTCATATATATACCATGTAGGGCTGTCAATTTGGCTCGTTGTTCGTGAACAGCTCGTGTTCGGCGGCTTGTTCGTTAAGTAAACGAGTCAAACACGAACAAGTTTTTAAAGCTCTAATTATAAATGAGCCGAACACGTACAACTCTTTGTTCGCTCTTGTTTGGCTCGTTTTAGCTCGAAATAAAAAAAAAAAAATTATATAACTTTTTATATAACAATATATATTATTTATATAATAATATATTATATATATTTATGTCTAAGTTTAAATCATGACACCTCATGTGGTAATATGATTAGTGTCTTCTTTTGTATATATTTGATCTAGGTTCGAATCTCACACTTTACATTTATTTTTCTCAATTTTAGTTTAACGAGCCAATTTCGAGCCGAACAAGAGCCGATCACGAATACGAATATTTAAATCGAGTCGAACACAAACACATTGTTCACAAGCCGATTTCGAGCACGAGTTATTTCGAACGAGCCGAACACGAGACAAGCCTGAGCTCGCTCAAGCTCGGCTCATTTACAGCCCTAATACCATGAACAGGGCACCAATGCCAAACAAGCAATTCAAAAAATACTTAAATCCCAAGCAGCTGCGATGTTCTCCTACAGTTGCTGGACTAGAATCCTCGTCCTCTTGTCTGCAACAGCGTTTATGAGTTTCGTAGCCATGCAAGCCTCGGCTCATAACATTCTGAAATCTGGAGAACTGCTGAAGTCGGGGGAGTCTCTGGTGAGATATGATTTCTCTTTCACAGTGCAGGAAGATTGTAACGTCGTCTTGTACAGTTCCCATGAACCTATTTGGGCGTCAAAAACCCGAGGAAGGGGATAAGGCTGCATCCTCAAGTTTAGGGTTAATGGAAACCTCGTTGTCTACAATAATCATGGAGCTGTTTGGGCCACCAGCACCAATCAAGATAGCTGGAATAATTATAGTCTCATCCTTCAGGGAGACCGCAAAGTTCTCTTGTATGACCAAGACAATATGGCTATTTGGGCCACCGGCACCATGGCCTAGTGTGGAGTAATATTGGAGGTGTTGCATGCGCTTGGGTGTTTCAAGTTGATTGTTCTGAATATTATTTGAATAAAATGGCAGTTTTGAAGGCTTTGCCTAGGGTTATGCATGTTTAGAATAATATGGCATAATATTTTGAAAATATTTATCGCTATGGGAGTTGGATGTGGAAAATTTTCATTTGATTGTTATGTGGAGCTTTTGAAGAAATGAATAAAGTTGCAAGATAATCTTTATGTGGCCTCAAGTTCCATGACAGGTACCAATCTCTTGTGAGTGCATATGTGGATAAGTAGGATAAGATGCTAAGAATCTAATGTGGTTAGTGACAATATGGGCATAAATCCAGGTTACCCTCTTCCGAGCGTATAACTAAGTTTGGTTTAACTCAGTACGTGTTTCTGTCTGTCACCCTAGAAACTTCTAAGTTAAATCCCCTCAAAATTTATCTCTCTATCTAATTGCATTTCCCTATGGAATATTTTTCTTCCCCCATAAGTTCAATGTGGTTTTCCTAGTTGATAAATCCATAGTCCTCCCGTATAGTTATGGGCTCGCAACAAGTTTTAACACACCAATTGGCCAAGTTAATTAGTAAAAGAAGCATGAAGTAAAAAACCATCACATTAGGATTATAAGATTAATTCTATAAGTATTTTTGCATCCTACATAAACTGCACATGCATCACTAGAGAAAGGTAAAGCAAACCTACTCACTAAGCATGAAGAAGAACATGAAAACTATCATCAAATCACCAAACAAATCCACTAAGTATGTGTCACGACCAATTAAAAGACAAATGTAAGAGAAATATTTAGCTTTTCTTCCAACAAAGTATCCAAGTTTTTCTTACTTTGATGTAATACTTCCCCTTCACAATCTTCTCTCAAGATCCTCACCAAACACTCAAGAAAGATGGCAAAAATATAAAAAATAATATTCTCTTTAACTTCCTTGACTCCATGGAGTACTTCCCAAATGTTCTTATTCCACCTTGTGTTAAATCCTCTTCCGAACGGCTTAAAACCTCCAAAATAACTCCAAATTTGCAGTTTAGCAATGACAGAAAAATTGTTGCGTCTTGGCGCCCAAAACTACTCCTAAGCTGCGCCTTCTCGGTTTGGTGCGCAAAGAATTGGCGCCAATGTGCCTAAAAGCTAGCACTAAGGCACTTGAATAGAGCGCCTTAGCGCCTAGAATCTGGCTCCTAGGCGCCAGTTGTGTGAACTCCCAACTTGTTTTGTTCAGCTCCTTTTCGCTCATTTTCCATTATGCTTTGCTCCAAATGTTTCTCCTATTTTACATGCATGAAAACACAAGAATACATTTCTTTAAAGTGAATTTTCATCAAAAATAAATATAAAAAACTAATTAAAATAAACATGCTTTAGGATATATTAAAATCCCCCAAATTTAAATGTTACGTGTCCTCAAGTAACACTATAAATTTAAAAACTAAAAACCATTTTTGTTAACTTATGGTAGTGCATTTCATTAGATTTCTTCTAATTTTGTCCAAGGAATGTTATAATGCAATTTAGAAGAACTTTTAGTGAATCAGACTAGGACTAGGGTATAAGAACATCTAGTATTCAATTTAAGAATCCTGATTTTCTTTCCATTTAAAAATTAATTGTAATTTGGACAACTTTGGATTCATATAAAGCATAAAAGATAGAATTTTAAGAGCTTTATTAATAAAGAATTGACTAATAAATTCATGAAAAAAAAACAAGCTTAGGGTTGTAACTAAGTTCTCTCATTTAAGAAGATTTAAGTGAAACCAATTTTTGATTAGCCTTCTCCTCAAGCTTCTCCTCACATTTTTTTTTCTTTTTTCTTTTAAGGATCATTTTCAATCCTTTTTATTTTTATATGAGAATTACTATATCTGGATAGACCTTTAATAGTTTTGAATTTTACTAATTTGTTCTTAAGTTTAAGAACTCGTCACATTTCTTCACTTGTTAATAGTGTGTATAAGTTTGAAAAATAATTTTTAAAAAAGTCTCAATTCTTTTTAAAGTGTATATCTAAGAATCCTAGTTTTTCAAAAAAAAAATACAATTCTTTCCTATTATAAATAATAAAATCATATTTCTATCATCTCTTACTAACCCTAATACAATCATTTTCACTAAAAGAAAATTTCAATTAAGTCTACCATATCATTCCATAAATTAAAAACATAGTACCCTAAAGATAACACCACATACCATAAATTGTTTTAAAGTGGTATGATTTTTAAATGTATGCTATTGAGGACAAATAAAGTGAAACTTTAACAATCCCCCTCCCTCCAAACTTGAATTTTTAAGCATTTATAACATTCAATACACGAATATAAACAGCGAGAAAATATAATTGAATTACTTTCTACTATAGAAGTCGAACAAGAAAATATACAAGTCTAAATAGAAAAGACAAATATGTAGTAGTAAGTGAATCTCAATTCAACATGTTTAACATAAATAACACATTAAAAAGATCTACAAAATTGTAACAGGCACTTCCTTATATAATCTAGAGCAACAAGAAATAATAACCCAATACATAAAAATAAAAAGTACCAATACATAAAATAAAAAGTAAATACATAAGTGTCTCAACGACAGTAGTGAAAACTAAACATAAAGAAACATCAAATCTAATTCCACTAACATACAATCAAGCAATTCACACACAATCCTAACATTCACAATCAACATTAAACAATCCAATCCACACAAATGACGAACATAACACACTACAAACAGCCACAACTCAAGAACAAACTAACGCATATGTACCTTGGTTGCCTCCCATGTAGCACTTGGTTTAATGTCATCAGCCCGATGATATACCTAAAATATATAGTGTTTTTAGACCCATTTTTATATCTATTTTTGATATATTGCGCTTTAATGGAAGATATTTGCGTGTTTTTCTTTCATGTACAAGTAAAAAGGTGAAACATGCTAAAAGAAGTTAAAAATGATCAAATTTGGAGCAAAAATGTGAAAATTGTGCTAAATTGTTTTAGCGCCTAAGCGCCAGATCCGGCGCTTAAGCGCCAGTTAAACATAGAAGGTCTCGCCTAAGCACCAAAGGCCCCGCACTTAAGTGTCAGAGGCAGTTATTTGGTTGTTTTCTTCATTTAACAGAATTTTGAAGAGGTATTTGAGGCATCTATTGGCTAAAGAGGGTGGTTATTACTACTAGGAATGAAATTATGAACGAAAATATTTTAAAAAGACTTGTGAAAGGAGGCATCCTTTGATGAACGAAAATATTTTAAAAATACTTGTGAAAGGAGGCATCCTTTGGAGAATACATCGAATTTGAACACATTTTAAAGAGTTATTAAGGCACCTCTTGGAGATTTATAAAAGAAGAGAGTTTTTACACTTGAAGAGGGATGCTTGAAGAGGAAGAGAGTGTTGGAGTTCTGAGAAGAAGATCATGGAGAATCTTGTGGAGAGATTCAGACACCACAAAATTTAATTTTTCCTTTTGTTTTTAGTTTTATTTTGAGAGTTAAGGGTGTTGTAAAAGAGAAGAGATTCAAATAAGCTTCAAGAGTTTGGTGAAGAATTTGAGATAAGTTTTTATCTTTTGTTTTAAACTACTTTTTGTTTTAATCAAGACTTCTTGATGATTTGACAATGATTTCTATTTTTAAATTAAAATGTGGTTTTCTTTTCTTCATGGATTCTGAGTAATTTTATTTATCTTTCTCCTTAAAATGATAAGTAGTTAGAGTTTGGATGGAAGTTGTGGAGAGTATTAATCTTTAATGCTGGAAGAAGTTGTGATGATTTAAATCCATGAACTCCATTTACTTCTTGATTTGACCTTTCCAGATGTTAAAATTTATTGTGAGAACATATAAGAACCGGGCTGGTATTGTCTCAGTCAACAATTGGAAAGAATCAGATAAAGTTGTATGAATGAGAATGTAGTTCATATGATTGAGTGCAAATAAATAGAAAAATAATCATTGAAAGGTGTAGAGTTAGAAGACTTTAAAGTGACAGGTTAAAGCCCCCAATTTTGTTTATTGTTTTAGGTTCTGATACGAGATGTTAGCCCCCAGGTGGAGGGAATCGAAGGAACTCTAGAGTGAGAGCTGGTTTCTTCCCTACCTAGTTGGTCTTTAAAACTATTCAAACTTAAATTAGCAAATGTTCTTTATAGCATCTCTAGTAAGGGTAAAGAATATAATTGGTCATATTTGACACAGCACAATTTGCATACTTTCACAACATAATTCATATACTTATTACTGATTCCTAATAAGAAGAAAGATATTTATCAAATTTAATGTTTTTCTTTTACATAAACTGGAGTTATCTTTTTAAATCGTTATTGTTCTGTCAAAATATAAAAAATACTAAAAAGATTTGAATTTTATTACTGCGAAAATATTTGTAGTTTAAGTAATTGTATTTTTAGAATAGAAAGTTGTTGTTCGAAAGTGCATATTGCGTATTTTTCTTGTGGGTTCGATATTCATCTCTTAATCAAAAAATTCTATATTACTTGATAACGATATGTATTCTTGCGTAGTATCCCAATATATATATATAGAAAACTATAATTAAAGTCGTTGTTATATTGTTGCATATAAACAGTCGGGATCACCAGACGAATAAGGATTCCTACCAGATCAAAATTTAAATTTGGTAATCCCCGATCAATCGCCCAATCTTTTGACGATCTAGTAATTTCTATTAAATCTTCAAATTTTTATTTTTCTTGCAACTTATCTTTCTCAGCTCTATAATAATCATCTTGAGATCATGTTGAGGATCGATTCAAATTATTGTTTTTAATGGTTCTTTCTAAATACAATATTCTCTCAATGATTTTTCTTATTTGTATATTAATTTCTTCCTTCAAATTTATAAGAAATTGATCTATATAAGCTATTTCAAGGTCTCTTAATATTTGGGTTGGGTTCTCCCTAGGTTTTTCAGATTCTTTAGAAATTTCTTTCATAGGTCTTTTAGTCTCATTTTTCTCTTTTCTCAACTCAACATTATTTTAAACCATATTCTTCAATTCTCTTCCAGTCCTTAACTTTATTGCTTTCAGTTGCTCACTATTCTTCTCCTTAGGATTCACCTCGGTGCAACTAGGAAGAATCCATTGAGGACAATTGCTGAGTGAGTTAGCAATTTGCCTAAGTTAGTTTTTTATATTTCTAATTGTAGCTCCTTGCTTTTCAGCTAACTGCCATTTGAAGAACAACCTCTTTGAACGATATTTTCTTCTCCTTAAACTATGGATTGTAGTTAAATCCAAGAGGAAAAGAAGGTATAAAGTTAGAATTACTTTGGTTATTCCAATTGCCATTAGGATTAACTTGAAAATATTATTTTCCAGCAGTTGGTTTCCTCCTCCATAATTGTTGTTCCACTTAAAGTTGGGATGATTTTTTCAGTCTGGGTTGTAATAAGTGGAATATGGGTTATTTGAGTGATTCTTCATCGCATGAATAGTTTCAAAAGAGTTAGTATTGATCAACTATCCAAATGAAATGTCTATATATATATGTATATATATATATATATACACACACACACACACTCTCTCTCTCTCTTCCTCTCTTTAAAAATCATAATATTTTAGATTGAATGAATATAAAATTAATGGTTGATTGGTTAATTAGATTATTATTTAATTAAATGATTTATAAATTTATTTATGTATTCTATATTCAATTGAGTTAATTATGAATTAGTTAAAGTTTTATGTTTATTTAATTAGTTGATATCACTAAAAAGTTAATTAAAATTTTAATTTCTTATTAAATTTTTAATTATTTAATTGACATATTTATTATTAAATTGAAATGCTAGTTAATAAATAGAGTATTTATTTATTAATTAAAATATTAGTTATTTAAATATATTATCAATTAATTGATTAAAATATTAATTAATTACACAAACTATAATTTAGTGAGTTAAGGTATAAATTAATTAGTTATTAGATTAATTATTTAGTTAAGCTATTAATATGTATGTTACTTAAGTGTTTTAATCATTTAAAATATTATTAAGTTTCAGATAAGATTAATTAAATTAATTAGGGTGTAATTAAATTTATTTTAAGGTTTTAAACTTTTATTCAAGGCTAATTAGGTGAATTATGCTGTACTTAAGCCTAATATATAATTTTAAAGTTTTGGCTAATACATTTTTAATGAGAATTAGGCTTGTAATTTTAATTTTTTAGGAACTGAAATATATTAATAATATAATTAAAGAGTATACTTTGGGAAGACCTATGCTAATACACCACAAGTTTCAGTTTTGGCTAATTATAGAAGGAAATATGCATATTTTTTTTAATAAAACATCATATAGACATTAAACATTATTATTAACCTGAAAATCTAATTGATTTATTTATATAATGTGCAATATAGAACGTAGAATGAGTAAACATGAAGTAAATTCAAAACTACACCATGAAGTATCTATATAGGTTCACGATTTTCATAAATTAAACATGGGAATATGTTGTTTGTATGGTAAAACATTAAATCAACACATTATAAAAGATTTAAATCAAAAACCATATAAAATGTGTATAGAAATTCTTGTTTTAGAATAAATCATATAAGAACATGTGTGATTTTATACAACAACATCAAATCAACATAATTTGACATTATGCATGTAGGATCCTGATGAAATTTATATACATTTTTTGGTTTTAATTAACTAGACATAGAAATATGTTAAATTTATGTAATTTTCATTATGCATATGCTATTAGAAAACACACTAGGAATTAAAGGCCTATGTTTAATTTTGGTTTAAACATAACCATAATGAAAGTTGGCAAATTTATAATGATATGGATAATATTTTGAAATCATGTGGTTAAATTCTAACATTGAAGTGAAAGGAATGTGATACCTTGGGTTTATGCTGAATTTCCTCTTTGATTGATTTCCCTTGATTGCTTCCTTACTTTTTGTTGAAGAATTATCCAAGAACTATTAGAAGCTCTCGATTTTTAGATGGGGAAGAAAAGGATTTGTGTAGAAGAAAAGAAATCTTTTGAGAAAAGTCAAAAAGGGGATGAGAGATTCTTTGGAATTGAGAATAAAAGGAACCTCCCTTTCTGATTTTCATCCAAGATTGGTCCAATCAAGAGATTTCGGTTTTAAACACATCGACCAGTGAAAAATGACCACAAGGATCGCTGAGGTGGTAATTTAGAATAATTAATTAATTAAACCAATGACATTTTTGTAAATAAGCCCAAAAATGAAAGGTTTTCTGTAAAATTTCCAAGGTTTTTCAAAAATTTTGAAATTATATACTATTTTAAAGAGCACGAAACAAGAAATACAAAAATTCAAATGGTTTGAAAAAACGGAGTTGTGTATCAAAAGTTATGGTTGTTTGAATTTTAAGGATGATTATTTAGATGGTTATCATAGTAGGGGAGTTGACTTTTGACAAAAAATTTGACTTTAGTGAAATTGATAGAATCAAATGGCATACTCAATGCTCCAATTGGTTTTGATGAATTCAAGCTCTATAGAAAGATGTTGCTGGTTAAAGTGGGCCCCATCCTAAGAGAGAAAATATTCAATTTTGACAAAACATTTTTATTGGATTAAATTGTTCCAAAAGGTGTATTTTGAAATTTAAAACAATTTTTATTGAATATTGGAGTCATATTAAAATAATTTTGAAAAGGCTATGGTAAATTATCGCTCTATCCCTCCTAATTATCGTTTTCTTTATCATGGTTATTGTTTGCTCAAAAGGTATCCAAATGGGCTCAAAATTGAGCAACCAAGACTCATGTGAAATATTTTGAAGAGATGGACACAATGGTGAATTCCATTTTCAAATAATGATTCATTGAATAATTTTTTACTGGGTTCATTTTCATGTGTAGCAAGCTTATTAAATAGCTCCTACGTAAAAATTCTTTCAACTTATCATCAGATTGGTTTGCATAGTTCTTATTAGTTATAACAAGCTTCATGCATTTTTTAAAATGAGCTTTTGAGCTTTACTATCATCTTTAGAGAGAAATCAATAATTCTAGGGTTTAAGTAGAATCAGCTCAAGTGAAGTCCAACAACACATCAGGTGATAAAAGGGGGGTTGGCCGAAAATGTGGTCAGCAGTGATGCTAAAGATTTGATCGGTATGCATGTAAATATGAATCCTTAGGTGTTAGCTATGTAAATACATAAGAATTTAATGATTTGTATGTGAATTTCAAGAGAACTTATGTTAAATTTTTGGGATTTAGAACCTAAAATAGAAAACATCTAGGATATAACTTAAAAAATCTTAGTGTTCAGTTAATATTTATAACAATGAAGATTTATACATCACCGAAACTTAATAAACTATCGAGATACGACTCTTTTCATTCAATCAAAAACAATATTTTTGAATTTTTTTAGCTGCAAGTTATTATCATGGAAGTACTAAGGGAATCAATCTATTTGTATATTAGTTCAATAGAAATCTGATGTAAGCACTTTATTGTTTCTGTAAACATTCATTATTTTGATCATTTTGGCTAATTTTGACTCATATTTCATTGAATTGTTTACTTCTATTTGTGTTCTCAATCGAAAACTTGCCTTTTTGTTGATCCTTACTAACTGCTACAGTCATGGGAACATGACCAATATGCACTTTCTTTGTGAAAATATGCACTTTCCTTTTGCATACTTTTTGATTATATGACATTTGGGAAATGTATTTTTGTCATAATGTACTTGGGGGAGAAAAATAGACAAATTAGGAGCAAAAGGGAATTGTGAATGAAAGTTGCCTTCAGGCACACCCACTCCATACATGACGCTAGCTTGCGCCCAACGGTCACACAAGAATGCACCCGCGCTCGTCCCACTTGCACCCGTGCTATACATGCATCCAGTTGTTTCTCAAGACAGAACAAATAGAATACTCGTGCCGCGACTAGGGTGCACCCACGGTGGATCCCAATGCACGTGTGCCATAAGTCAAGCATCTTCGTGCCCCATGCCTGATCGAGGACCAATTCGGTGTTAAATATATAAATAAAAAAAGTTTTGGATGCCCCCCCTATATATATTGATATTCATTTTTTTTTAAATTTTTCATTTTTTTTTGGAACGGTTCAGATGAACTTGTCTTCAACTAGGCTACATTTGAGACAACATCTATGACGCTTTCTGCTTTAACAAATGGAGGTCAATACTTACGACTATCGGCAAGTCGACCTATACGTATCACCGAGAGTTGTTCGTTGTTCGTGAAAAATTTGTGTTCGGCTCATTAATTAGTCAAAGACAAATATTTTTTTTACGCTCGAACACAAACAAAATGCTAGTCTTTTGTGTTCTTTTTGCAAGAGCTAAATTATATATATATATATAAAATTATTAACTAAAAAATAATTTAAATAAAATTTTTAATTCAAATAATGAGATTTAAATCTCGTCCATATCTTTAACATCTCATGACTACGTGATTATGGCTATCAAGATCACTTGTTGTTCAAAGCAGTTTTTGTTCTGCTCGCTAAGCAAACAAACCAAACATAATTAATTTTTTTCAGCTCAATATATAAACAAAACATACACGAACAATAATATTTTTTAATGACACTAAGATAAGCCAATTCTTAGCTCCTTCAAGTCAGGCTCATTTATACACCGATTCCACTCGTTTATACCCAGAATATCACCAGCGAGACGGTATACACAATTCATGTCGGCGGCCATGATCGGTCAGATCAGCTCGATAGCCCACGTTTTCATTTTTAATTCCGACAGCCATTGAACAAAACCGCTGTTCCAATCTCTGTGCCCCGTAGGCGATTTTTTCGGCTTTATTTCATTCATATCTACTACTTCCGGATCATAGCACATGCAGCACCATTTTCCCACTTGGCCAATAATACCGAACCCATCCCTGATTACCAATAAACAACTGCCACGTGCACATTGTCATTCATTTGTCCCTTCCCTTCTGTCCCACGGCTCCCTTACCTCCCCCAGTCCCAACCACAAACCAACTTCATAAACAATGACCACAACGCTTAAAATTATGTGGTTTATATATTTAGCAATTATAATTATAGTTTTAAATATTTAGCATCTAAACTATACTCTTCATGGATATAAACTTAATTTTATAAGATCTCATAACTACTTCCTCCTCTCCTTCGTCATCCCACAAATGCTCGTGAAATTTTTCATAATATTTAGACTTTTCGAGAGATCTCCTCCAAATCACTACTATCAGTGTCGAAATCGTGAGCATCAACATGTAGGTTTCAGATCCAAGTGGTAGTATCAGGACCCTCAGCTACTGTTCTTGAGAAATAGTCAGATCTGACCCATTCCTCGAAAGATGTTTTTATAGGATTCCTGTCTGCAACAATTTTCACTTCGGATTCCGACGAACGAATAATCATTAAGTCAGCTCTACATGTGGACTCCAGAAATATGCCATAATGTGCATTATATCGAGTCCACCTAAAAAAAATTAAAGTGGAACCGAGTAGGTTATTAGAGTGAGACCGCGAAGGTTATTTAGAAGGGTTATTGAGAGGCTATTGGGGCATTAACTCAAATAACGTTGCAATTCCGCCTCAATATTCTTCGTGGTTTCACTCCAATAACCTTCACGTTTCATTTCAAAAACCTCCTTGTATCAACTCCCGTGATTTCACGTTAATAACCCCTCAATAACCTCTACGCGGCAACATATTAGTGGTAGTCAAAGTTTCATGAAGCTATTTATCAAACTGTTACATCACATAAATAATAAAATATAAGTTGTAAATATATAATTTCTAAAACTTAAATGCTATTTATATAAATTCCTCCTTGCATATTCTTACATTGCCAACTAAAGCCAATACTACTCCGTTGTCTCCATTATCTTCCTCTCTCCCACCAGATCCCGAGAAGAACTTCAATGACTCCTCAAAAACCAACCGGAGAAATAGCAGAGCAGAACAAAAGTGGGATTTTCAGCTTTCTGTATCTCTTCGACGAGCAATGGTTCTTCTGCAACGCTCTGAAATTGCCGTCGGTGTTGATTGAGAAGACGACTTCTTCTTCGGCTCGCCAATTGGTAAGAACTCCGTCAGTGCTGCCGACCGGACAAGAAGGTTCGGCGCCGGCGAACTATAGCTCCGGCAATGGTCGAAAGCTGAGATGCTCTTGCTGCTCCTTAGAAGCTACTGTTCCGCAGTCTGTATTTTCTTATTCTGCTCCGAAGGTATTTGCTCTGCTAAAGACTTCTTTTTATTATTTGCAATTTTTTGCATTCTTTTCAAAAAATCTTTATTTCATGATAGAAAATAGAATGAGCCTCTTGAAATGGCAATTTTTTTAATATTTTATAGACATAGAAAAATGGAAAAAAAAAGATTTGATTCGGCGAATTTTCTCAGTTGGTTGAACATCCGTTTTGGCGGTGTAAGAGTCTGTTTGATGCAGCTTATTTGGTGCGGTGACATTTTAAAAACACACCTGACCTGTTTGGGTAAATTATGTTTTGGCAGCTTATGCGTTTTCAAAACGCTGAAAATAGCGTTTTCACACCGCACCTATCTAGGTGTGGTGGCAAGTTTCTGGCAGCAGTGTAAATTTTCCAAAAAATTATAAATTTGTAATAGCCACCGCAACTATCTTATCAACAAATTATTTTTAATCAGCTTATCAGCAGATTATTCAATAAACTGCAGCTGCCCCAAACAGACCATAAATCCCCACTAGACTGAGGCTCGAATCCCCCAAGCTACTGATGCTATATGGGGGTGATACTTGAGTGATTAGGTGCATAGGTCCAACCCAACCTGACGGGTTGCGAGCCGGGGGTGGTTGGCATTCCACCCGTCAACCATCTTTTATATATATATATATATATATATATGATAGTAGCACATCACAAATAAGAACTATAGTCTAACATCTTTTATATATATATATATATATATATATATATATATGATTATTTAGATAAGACAAAAATATTAACTCATAGTATAATTGTTTTAGTTGTATTCAATGGGTAGCATGTTAGTTGGATTGTAGAAATAAAGTAAAAAATTTTCAGAGTATAAAATTTGAGTGTTCATTTTGCTCGGAAAAAATGGTTGCTTTAACTGAAAAATATTTTTAGCTATATTTTCATTTTACTTTTGAAATAAAAGTAAATTAGTATTTTGAGTATGTGTACTTTTATTAAGAACTAATAAGCATTTTTTTTCTCGTTATAATGATATTTTATTTTGAATAAGTATTTTTCTCACTTAATGCATTTTGTATTAGAATATTGTAAATTTTAGGGGCATATGCAAGCCTATCACATAATTCTTGAATATTTAAGTTTCTAATAGCTAAAATTTTACTTTTATATGTGTAACTCTCAAATTCTTAATATCATATTAAAAATAACACCATTATCAAGTGTTAAGGTGAAATATAAATGTTTATGAGATCAAAATATTATAAATGTGTATATCAAACATTGTGTTAGATATATGTATTGTACATCGGTAATGTGCTAGTGTTGATCTCGTTGAGATATAACAGTCTAGAAAGAAGATAGTGCGCAAATGAGAGCCCACCGGTAGAAGATTAGGAGGCTCACTTATCTGATCACATGCATCTGTCTGAGACATAGCAAGTGAGGCCAAAATATGCCTAAGTCGCGATGGAGACCGAATCCAAACAGTTTGGTCAGAAATGAGACTAAGAGATATTTGATCCAACTAATACGTATAAGAAAGTCTACTGAAGGCAGTGATGCCCGAAATTGTTGCAAAGCAAGTAGGTTAATCGCTTAAATATACGTGTTGATCAATTAATATATGAAAACAAATTTAAGTATCAATCTCACGAGAAAAGTATTAAAATATTTCTAACAGGGGAAGTTCTAGTTTACTAAACCGTTAAGTTTAGTTTGAACATGTAATTGCAGGTAGAAAATTGTAGAGTCCTGAAACAAAAAGAAGAAAGCAAACTACATTTTTGTTTAGATATGTAAAGCTTATACTTCTATGACACGGGTTTAACAATTTCTTGAAGTTTCTTTCCTATGGAACCATGTTATTGCTGACAACCGAAGATAAAAGTTTCTCCCTAGTCTATGCCTAGGTCATAAGAAGAGTAAAAGACATTATAGAGTCAAGGGGCACTTAACCCTGTAATGTTTCTCAAGATTATTCAGATCTCCTATCTAAGTTACAAAATCCTAATGATAATATGCTTATGTCATTCATTCTTCTAGGAGACGAGTAGAAATTCTATCTCACAAAAGATTTCAACATTTTATCATGTCCAAATCGAAGTAAATTAAGTCTAAATATTTAACTCATCGACATATGAAATTTGTGCATATAACACCTTCGAGGGAGCAAAACCATAGAATAATATGAGCAAAACGCATGATTTACATCACAGGAGCATGAAACAAAGTCAATCACAATACATGTGAAAAGAAAACATGAAAAAATTTTATTGCAGGCATAATAATAAAGATTGTTGTGCAAGAGATTCAAAAAATTCACTCAAAGTAAATCAGTCCTTAGCAATGTAACTCGTTCCTCTATACTCAACATAAACTCTCACAAATCTCCTCTCATACAATTGCCCTCATCCTGTCTTCTCCATTCTCACAGAAATCTCAACATAAACTTTGAAAAAAGATACCCTAGAAGTTCCCTCCTTCCCAAAAGAAGAAGTGAATCCTAAGGTTTTCTTTCCAACCCTCAAAGCTACCGTGTAGAGTCTCCAAAATCAGCCAAAAACTCCATTAGCATATGCAATAACTTCTCTTTTATAACATTGGCCGAATTCAACAAAAACAATTTCCCAAATCAGTGCTTGGTGATCCAGTGGTGTGACCACTCCAGTGGTTTGCGTGGCTATGCCATACCTGGCGTAGTCACACTTAGATTCGGTGTTGTTACGCCAATCCTGGTGTAGTCAAGCCCATATTTGGTGTGGTTATATTGGTCTCCTCCATTACAGTGTTTTTTACTTCGTTATGAACGACTGACACTTGCAATTACAAAATATTACTAAGAACCTTCTACAAACATAAAATCATGATAAATAAAAAAGAAAATATGGTGTGTAATACAATGAAATAACGTAATCATATCACACGAATTCAACATAAAAAATTATATATATATTATATATATTACTAAATAACATCGTAATTTATAAGCTAAAATTAAAAATAAAATTCTAAATGAATATTATTTTCCTAACGAAGTAGCATGTGCGTTCTTGCATGATTACTAATAATTTAATTCATTACAGCGCATCAACACCATCAATCATTTTCAGAAGAATAATTAATTAAGATCACAATCATTCAAAATTAAGAATGTAATCTCCACTAATGATTCTTGGCTTCGCTGAGCCGCAGGCGTAACTTAAAGTGCGCTGTTCCGTGAATAATCGTTGATCTTTCAATAATTTATTTAGATGAATCTAAAAAATCATATTTAATGGAAAGAAATAGGATTTGAATAATTTGAATAGGATGAATTTTTTTTAATTTTTATTATTTGTGAGATAAATAAAATTTATGGATACTTTTTTATTTTTTGATAAATTTAGTTATAAATATTTTAAAATGTAAACTTTCCTATTTAATGCACAGATGATTATTTCTGTAATGTCTGGTCGTGAGCAGAATATGTGTAAATGGGTCGATTTGGGCTTGAGTCATTCTCGACTTGAATTATTGATTAATTTATACGAGTTGGAACTCGAGCTCGAGTTTAGGTCTATGAGTTTGAACCCATTAAATAAATTCCAATGAGTCATTCTCGCCTGCTTTATTTAGATGAAAGAAAGAAAAAATTTTAAATTTAAACTAATATTATAATTAAATGATAAATATATGAGTAATTAAGGAATAATTAATAAGAAATCACTTGATATAATATAAAATGTAAAATATCATTTTTTAAATATTTTTACTAATTTAGAGAAATTTTTTAAAATTTTAATATATTATAAATATAGTATTTTATTAGTTATTTTTTAAAAGAGCCGACTCACAAGCTAACGAGTTTAGTCAGGGTTGACTTGAGCTTGACTTGTTAGCTCATTACTTTGGTTCACCCGCCACTTATCGAGTTGAGCCCGAGCCGGTTCAAGAGTTGGCTTGACCAAAGGCAAACCTAGGTAAGATCCAAGGGGCAATTCCCTTCCTTAATTTTCAAAATTTTGCTTCTATGGGAATACAATTTGGTGTTTTGCTCTTCTTAAATATTAGTTTTGCTACTCCTTATCCTAGCTCATTGGAAAAAATATTACATCCGGACCGGATGTACGAACAACGGCCCGGACGCAGCGGAGGAGGGGAGGAATCAGATCTCCGTCCTTCTCGCTGCATTTGGGCCGTTGTCCGGACATTCAAAGTCCGAATATAATATTTTCTCCTCGGATTGGGTCTAGAGGGACAGTTTGCCCTCCCGACTCTTAAATTAACTCACTTACATCTCTAATACCAGCCTAAAGAGGCATCAACATAATTAATATTTTTATATTAACAAAAAAAATAAACAAATAAAAAATTAATATTGATTTTATGAATAAATATTAACTGGAACAATGAACAGTGCATCAGTGAAAAGCAGAGAGCAGCCAGAACCGAAGCTCCAGCCCGGCGCTGCGCGAATCCGCACCTCATCCTGTGCTGGGAAGCTAGAAACAGAAAGACCCTTCAATATAAGAAATGGAGGAGCCTCGGAGATCTGGAGACGATGGAGTTGCAGGGCTTCAGAGACCTCGGCTTCGTGTTCGATGAAAGGGAAGGACTGTTTCGATGCATTCGAGGGAGAAAGGAGGAGGAGGAAGAAGATGGGGGGATGAAGAGTTCTTATCTACCGGCGGCTTGGTTGACGCGGAGGCCGGCTCCGCCGATGGTTTTAGGGTTAGGGTTTTGGTCGGGGGAGGAGATGAAGGAGCAGCTACGGTTCTGGGCCAGAGCGGTGGCTTTTAATGTTCGGCAGGATTGCTGATGGATTTTAGCAGTTTATGCGTTGGGAAATGGAAATTTACATACGTACCCACCCATACGCAACAATGCATACATTAGGAGAGGTTATACAGAGGGTATTGGGGGTTATATCCGTGTTATACCCATTGTAACTTCCTATAACCTACCTGCAACCTACAAATAAGTTTTGCACTTCTGTTTTCATATATATGTATGTTACAGACATGTTATATGGAGGTTATAGGAGATATAACACAGATATAATCCCTTGATACAGGAGATATAACACAGATATAATCCCTTAATACCAAGATATAACCTCCCCAATACCCTCTCTATAACCTCCTGACATACGCAACGCTGCGTACTTCTTCCGTACGCAAAATTTTCTCCAATTCTTTTGTGTTTATTCTCACATCAAAGCTTAGTTTTTTATAACTGAAGCATCTTAGATTTATCTATTGTATGGTGTATAAAAGTATGAACTGAGAGATGAGTTTGTAAAAATGAGAGCTTTTGTGTGAGACATGTAAACGCATCATAATTGATGGTGTGCATGTAAATTTCCCTTCTTTTTTGGGGGTTTGGCATATCAAATGTACAAAATTTTAAATTCAATGTTTTGGTCATCTAAACTTGAAATTTTACATTTAAATCACTCAAAATTTTATTTCTTTTGAAACGGTCTATCTATTATGTTCAGAGTTTTTTATGATTATTTTTTTATTGAAATGTAAAATTTTAAGTTTAGTTGGTCAATTAGTTATATTTTAATTTCTTTTTGTAATTATTATGTAAAAAACCTCTTTTTTTTTCATACAAAAGGATTTAATAATTCTTGGTTGGGTGAGAAGGACTTTGATTTTATGGAGAATTTTGGGCATAAAGATATGTCAGGATTTGATAATCTGAGTTATATTAGAATTAGCTTAATATATTTATTTTGTGATTAGCGTAACAAAAATTTCTTACATGTAATATTAATTTCAAAATAAATTCAATAGATTATAAGCTTAGCCACATGCACTTCATATCAAAAATATCCTTACAACATTTTGCAAAAAAAATTTATGTGTTCAGCCTATTAAGCTATATGTATTGTGCCAAAATTACTGATGCCATTGTGCACTAGTATAAGTTTGGCAATTGAACAATATAGCGTAGCTTGTGTTGATACATGAGTATAAATGATCAAATTTATGCATCTTTCAAATGAATAAGGTGACAAAATTGACAGCTAACTAAGGATTGCTTTCTAAGCTTAGGGTTATGTTTATGAGATAAGGTATATATTATTGAATCTTTTTAGGACAGCTGGGAATTTGTACAATTTGTGAGCTTATACAAACCAGAAGAGACATGAAGAAAGAGTGGTTTGGAAGGGGATGGGTGTATGCTTCAGAAGTTCTCCCTCTTTATCCCTCGAAAGAATCATAAGGGAGGCGCAATAGAAAGAGAGAGGAAATATAGGTTGATGAAAGAGAGCTCCCCAAGAAGACGGGAGAGGCTCTAGTTATAATGATTCTAGATGTTCTCTTCCACCTCTTCCGAATTACAAGGATTGAATATTAATCAAGATGATAAGTGGCACTTCAGCAAGTGAGTCTGGTGACTCACCTTAACAAGCCTAACTTGGCAACTAGTACGTGACAACTAGTATACACATTATAGAAAAAATGGGCTTCAATGCCCGCAAGACCTGTTAATAAATGCTTCGACCCATAAGAAAATTTGTATTAGTATACATTTAGTTCTCAAATTTGCTTAATTATCCTACAGACTGAAAAAAGAATAAGATAATGAAGAATATGACAACTTTACATATTAAAAATTTTTAACCTCCTTTGACATCTTGGCAAATGTATTTGTTGACCAGCGGCTCGACTAAGTGATTGCCTCTCATGATCCCATCAAGCTAAGACGTCAAATCTTGCAAAAACGGGAGGAAAAAAAATGAAGACATATATAAAATATTCAGGCGCAAATTTGTCACTCGGAGATAACATGGCGTCATTTAGTATGGAGACAAAGCCAAACCTTCTCCAACAACGCCATAAATCAACTTAGCTAAGCAACTCCTCTCTGATGGGAGACTTATCTTGCAACATCTTCAATTTTTTGGGATCATCCCGACTGACATGAAAGAAGAGAGTATTCTCCTTCTTTATTTTTGATTATATATGTAATTTGTGACTTAATCATGCCAAAGCAAAAAGCCACCACATAGTCTGGTGTTACTCTACTAAGATACAAAGAGTTTGAAATCTAAAAAAATAATATTAACAGACCTTTGCTATGCTTTAAAAATCTCTATATGTATTTAATAGGTATTTATCAATGCCTATTTTAGTGATTAATTATGTTACATAATTTAATAGTTGAGAAAAAATAATTAGAATTTTGATTTAGAAAAATTTTTAAATTTATGGGTTAGGAAAGTGTAAAATTATAGTAGATAACTACTTTAAAATTTTAGATTGAATTTTTAGGATTAAGATATAAATATTCTTCTATTGTTCCAACTCAAATTATTAAACAAATATGAGCCTCCGCAAGAATTTCATTAACAAAAACTCTTTAATATTCATAATAAAATCTCTTATATTTTCAATTATAATTAAAAAAAAATTTTGGCTTGCCTTAAAAAAATCATAGCTATACATTGAAGAAGTCATTCCATGTGTAAGACAATAAACTTTTGAATTATTTTTCTATTGAATCTCACTATTGACGTGATGTGTGTTTGGCTGAGAACATATTGAAATAATACTTTTATTCGAAAGAAAGTATATGAGATTGAAATGTAAAGAAAGTTGGTATGCAAAGCTTTGAAGGATTAGTAAAATTTTAGTGCAAATTTCGCTGGAATTTATAAGTGATGGTGTGTACATTAGACATAAACATGGACATAGGTAGCAGATAAACCACAATAAAATATTTGTGTTAAATAATTTTAATCTTTATATTTGATTTTTTTACTCTACTTATTTTTATTTCCATCTTATTAATTCGTATCATATCAAAGTCATGATAAGAGATTAATAAAATTTTTGAAACCAACATTTTCCATCAAGCTATTCATCCAAGTTAAATAATTCTTCATGGGAGCACTATGAGATATAAATAAGAGAACCCTTGTTGAGAGAATTGATGAATAAAATTTTACCAAAATTCTAATCAACTGATTAAAAAAGGATGAAAGGTTAGCCTCCAAATAGGTTTACTTGATAGTTGATTGTGAAGTGTCTAGCTTATAAGAATGATATCGAAAAAGGAAAAAAAGTAAAAGATAAGAGGACTCTTGCAAGAAAACAATACTTGAATTTAAGTGGTTTTGCAAGTTGGAATATAACAAGTATATCCGGAGAGAAGAAATCTTCACATTTTTGGGGAAGAAGAAAGGATGCGAGTTCTCCAATATCCTAAGCTCTCAATCATTTAGGTTGTAAGGTTAAGCCTCTATAATTCTCAAGAAATCAAAGCTTCTTTCTAGAAGAAACAGAGGGAATTTATGGTTCGGATATTGCTCTACAATAATATTTAGGAAGAGAACAATGTGTTGGCCATGATAAAGAATAATTATGATTAGTTGCTAGGTGGTGATCATTAGGCCCTCAAATGATTGGATGGAGATTAGGCTAGAGAGCAAAATAAAGGATTAGAAGAAAGTCTTATGATTTGAGGATATTCCTTGCTTGATTATTTCTCTTCACTAAAGTGGCACATGACATTATAGGAGTGATTGGATAGGGCAATGATGGGTAAATTCATGTAAGGGTCAAATGTTGAATAATCTAAAGTTTAAGGGGAGTGCCCGATCAGAATGGATTTCAAGTAAATGCATACAAGTCATTCCTATTAGTAGCTATGGCTTATATGGTCGACATGATAAAGATAAAGCTTGGTGAGGAACCTCCCACTAGGATGATGATGCATTATGAATCTAGATAGTTAGATGACACTGAAAAACTTATTGTTCTAGTATGCTAAAAAGCTCCACCTTAATAACTTCTAAATTTGATTTACATACGAAAGAAGACTAATTAAACTAGAGTTCAAAGTTATTTTGACATGTGGACGACTTAAATGGATCATACAAATTAAGGTCTCAGACTTCCTCCTCATTCTTAAGATTTTAGTCATACACATGCATGGTTTACGTAAAATTAAGAGTAATCTAAATGCTTAGAATAGATGGTTTGGTTATTGATGCTAAAGCACACCAAAAAGTTGTAGTTCTGTCACCAACCAATGTTCATCAATGGATGCTTAATGTTACCATGTGGTGCTACTTAGAAAGTAACAAAGATCAAACATGATTGGGCCATAGAAAGGCATCATGCATCAGGTAATTGTTAGGATGAAGTTTCATATATTCGTGCTATCATGAATTATGAGGAACACTTCACTACTCACAAGAATCACATATATGGTAATTTGTTCCCCCAAAAGTGGAAGATGTTAAAGTCAATTCTTAAACAAACAAGTTTCAATTAGGGCCTCATGTTCGACTTTTTTGAAACTGCTCATGTTCGAAATCGGCTCGTTAATAGTGTGTTCATGTTCGGCTCGATTTAAATATCCGTATTCGTGTTCGGTTCGTGTTTGGCTCGAAATTGGCTTATTAAAATTATATTGAAAAAAAAATAGATGTAAAATATTGGATTCGAACCTAGACCAATTGTATGCAAAATAAAACGCTAACCACATTACCACACAAGGTATTATGATTTAAACTTAGATATAAATATATATAATATATTATTATATAAATAATATACGTAATATATTATTATATAACTAATTATATAAGTTTTTTATTTCGAGTTAAAACGAGCCGAACACGAGCAAACAAAGTGTTGTTCGTATTCAACCCGTTTATAATTTGAGCTTTAAAAACTTGTTTGTGTTCGACTCGTTTACTTAACGAACGAGCCGAACACGAGCTACTTAGCGAGCTGAACACGAGATATTCGCGAACAACGAGCTTTTTTGACAGCCCTAGTTTCAATTGGTGCTTTATTCATTGTGTAAAAGTATCAGAGCTAGTTGAGGATACATCTTGTACTAATTAGGCAAATGTTAAGCACTTTCTACATTTTGAGGAAAAAAAATCAATTATTCATAATTATAAAATTTGTATAAGATATTGATATGTAGGCTTATCACTTAAATTTTTATAGAGCATCATATTCTATAGTCTACCTAAATGTGAATAGAAAAAGGAAAATTTTTTACTCATAATTTTGAAAATTCAATAAAAACAGACACCACCGGAACAAAAGCTTCACGCGGCTCTTTTCGGTTTCCCCCGCGACGTTCTGAAACTTCCAGTTTAGCATCTCCGTCATATTTCTCTCTATAATGTCAAAAGAGGATCGGCCATTATTGTCTAACTCTGTGCTCGACAACGATGATGATCAACAGTCACAATGGCGATTCTTCTTCTCTGTTTTGAAGAAACTAAGGCGCAATATTCAGAGATAGAAGGAAAGGTTTGGTAACTGACATATGAGTGAACTTTAGAGAACCAGTCGTCTGCAGGTTGTTAATGGCGTATATGTTGGACGACGACTGCGATTATCTCTTCAAAGTCGTGTTGATCGGAGACTCAGGGGTTGGGAAGTCGAACCTACTGTTTCGGTTCACGAAAAACGAGTTCAGCCTCGAATCGAAGTCCACCATTGGTGTTGAGTTCGCTACCAGGAGCATCCGCGTCACCGAAAAGGTTGTCAAGGCTCAGATTTGGGACACTGCCGGACAAGAAAGGTGTTGATCAATCTCAACCGTTTTTATTTTTTTTTTTCAAACTTTTGTTGTTTGCCATTACCGTAATTTTCAAACATTTGGTGTTGTATGTTGGTATCATTCAGATTCGAATCAATGGGGTTTTGCTTGCTTTGTTATAATCATGGGACGGGCTTTAGGTTTTACCGGGTCTCAGGGTATCGGTGTGGTAGCTCTTTTGACAATGTCTTCTCTCTTTATCAATAGGAATAATTAGGATCCCATAAATTAACTATGGTACTTGGAAAGGTTCAATTACTCACCCAATAAAGAACCTTTTATTTGTCATTGTTGGAATTAATCTGATGAATTTATCACGGTCGAATTACTACGGTGGGCCGGACAATATCCATGCTCGATCTATGTTTTGTTGCCAAGGTAGCTTGGAAATCAGTTTGAGGTGTTTATAGGATCCACACCACTTTCACAAAAGCACATAATTTGAAGAGAGAAAAAGGGATACTGAGAGAAAGAAAGAGCTGGGGTGAGAAAGCAGCTCTTTAAATTTGCTTGCTCAGAGGAATTGAGTACAAAGATTGTGTAATTGAATTTTGCACATAAGATTGCTGATATTAATTTTTCCCCCGAATCTTAGCTTTCATTTATAGATTTCGGGTGATGCTGCCTAAGCTACATAATTGGCTACACAGAAAAAAGATAAAAAATACTAAAGAAATTGTGATACTATAGTGTGTTATGTAGCTTTATAGTTGCCAAGCTACTGACTTAGCTAACAACCACCTTCGAGTTGGCGAACTGGTGAGTCGTTGAATAAATGAGATCTAAGATTGTTCGGGTCGAGCTGTATATTGATGAGCATTGTGGTGGGTTGAGAAGTAGTATGGTTACTTTCTCTGCTTCTGCGGAGCCGATATTTGAATAGATTTGACTTAGACTAGGGTATGAGTCAACTTTGAAGGATCTTAGGTTTTGATTGAGTGGGCAGGTATTTGACCATACATAACTAATTTTTTGATTCTTTTATCATTTTATAAGTACATTGAGAGAAGAATAAGAGCATTAAATGCATTAGATAATTAATTAATAATCCTTTTTCATTTTAGTTGCATAGCTTTATAAATATGGGAACTCTTGTCTCTCTCTTATGAGTTATACTTTTTGAATTTTTGTTGCCTCAAAATAATTGAAAATCCTTGAGAATTAAGATTGATATTGCAAATGAAAACTTGATCGTCGAATTCTTCAACAAGTGCAAAGAAGTAGAAGGTTCTTCAACAAAGTAGGAAAAGAAAACCCGATACAGTTGAACCGGGTTGAACAGGTTGATGTCATAAATATAAAAAAATATTAAATATAATATAAATTACATTAAAATTAGATTAAATTCAGTATGAAAAGTCAACAAAAGGAAAACATAACAAAGTAAATATAAAAGCGTAAAAAAGAAAAAAGTAATAGACTATTAGTCATGCATATTTTGCAAAAGGTAAAGAAAACAATGTAGCTATGGATGATTAAAGCAAGACACATTCTTCATCATATTAAAAAATTTAAATCATTCTTCATGATTTTCAATAAAAATATTGCATAGGACAAATAATTACACTTTAACCGGTTGACCGGTTCAGCCGCCGGTTCTATCCAGTTAACTAATTCAACTACTGGTTCTGCCGGTTCTTTCCGGTTCGATGTGGAGCCGGTTTTCAAGCCTACCAGAATCGGACCACCAGTCGGTTCACAGTCAAACCAGTCAGTTTGGTTCAGTTTTTAAAATATGGGAAAATAGTAAAAGTCAAAGAGGCCTAGGATCTGGGAGCTTCTACAGAGGTGCCAGCGAATTGGCCATTGTTCTCATCTATGCTCATCTCAAATGAGTTTAAATGCATTAGCGGCCCTACTCTTTTTGTAGAGAACAGTGTTGGCACAAAAGATTTGTGATAGATTTTTCTCTTAATTTAGAATAATATGTTATGAAGTAGAATGGAGAAAAAATATTTTCATAAATTTGTTTATGATGGGTGAGATGCTTGGTGGTGAATCTTCAATCAATGTATACTACAAACCTTTGTTCTTAAGTGACATTGGATCTTTAAGTATGGGCTAAATAGTAGCTGATCTTAATTGTTCGATTGACTACCTCTTATGATTTTATTGATATAGTGGATAGAAATTTGTTTATACCTTTCTTCCCTGTAAAGTACTGAGCCGACTACTTCTTCATCCACACCAAGGTATAACAAAAGGTATTCTCTTGGTTTTAGACTTTGAAGTAGAGGTGTTAAATGTATAAATGACTTTAGATGAGTGAACCCTTTTCACACACTTTGTTCTAGGAGAGTTGCTTTGCATTTCTCAGCACTTTAAAGAATGTCGAGCACTTATTGTCCGAATTGCAGATGAGCCTACCTGCTTTGATATTTGATCTTATTAGCTTTTGCCGCTCTTTGATTTTCTTGGTCGATTGCTTCTCAAGGATCACTTTGAACTTTTTGGTTTCATTTTAATGTCATCAGTTGTGAGCAAAAAACCTAAAAGTTTGTCTGTTATGATGCCAAAAGTGCAATTGAGTTGATTGAGCCTCATGTTTCCAAATCGAGTATATGTTATGCATGTGATTTGCCTTTTATAGGTACATCATCCATATATATCTCCAGGTTTTTAATTTTGAATTTTGAAAATTTTATCAATCAAACATTTATGAATAGCTCCCATACTTTTAAGGTCAAATGACATTATATTATAATTAAGGAGCCTATCATCAATAATAAAAGTTGTCTTCTCTAAGTCAGCTACGTGCATTTTGATTTGATGGTGCTCAATAAATGTGTTGCGAAAGCTCATTACTGAATAGTCGACCACTGTGTTAACTAAAACATCTATGTGTGGTAATGAATATTTGTTCTTCAGGTAGTTCGAGTTCCAATTGTTGATGTCCATGTGCAACAACAATTTGGCAAGTCTACTATGAAGAAGTTGGCCATGATATTAAACTATCTTTTTTTCTTCTCCCCATGTTACAGGCAAAGTGATTACACTGGTTGTCTCCTTGCACTCTTTAGAGAGTCCATAGAGTGGTCCTGAGGTAGGCGTTAGTCGATAGTTTCCAAATTTATCTTGTTATAAACACCTTTGAAGATGATGTTTATTGAGCTTATGGTGTATTTGAATGTTACCAATTTGATAGTTGATTATTAGTCTTGTACAAACTATGAAAATATTGTACATGTTATCATTTTTTGGTAGGTTATCATCTGTTAATGTGTTTGGAGGTATGGTAGAGGCTGATGGTTTGGAGGAGCTTCTCAAGTTAACCTCTTCCAATTGCAATCATTTAAGGCTTGAGTGGTGAGAAGTGCGGGATTGGTAAACCCATAATTTACTTGAACCACACCGACCTTGTGGATTGTCTAAGCTGGTACAGACTCATATCTATCTTCTTTCATTGGTGTCTTTGTTGGTATCCTTGTGTTTGGGTCGGTGAGCATAAATTTGTTCACCTCTTAACTTTGATCAGCTTCTCAATTAAGTTTCAGAGATGAAGACACTCTTCTTTATCAGGCTTGTGATCTCTATTTATGGGTGACCCTCTAGATCTCCTTAGCACTAGCCTTTTAAGAATTTTTTTTTATTTTGGATGCCTCGACTAGTTTAGCTATCAAGATTCTCATTGGAGTTGAGGTTGGAAGTGGATGGGTTAGAGGTAGTGATCTCTCTATTCTGAGTTTATCACAGTGATCCATTCTATGATGAGTTAACCTTTCTAATGGTTTAAATCTTCCTCTATCAAGAAATCCTTCCTTCTTTATGAATTTTTTTACCTTCCCTCTTTCCCCTTCTGTTAGCAACGAACTTGTCTCATAGTTTTATTCCTCTGTGACAACGTCATTGTTAAGAGCTCGAGTAACTGAACTAAGGTTATGATGTTGAAAACTATGAGCATGTATGTTCTTTCTTTGTACAAATAATTACAAATATAAATCTTGGCATCGATTGTTAGATGACATCAATTGCAATCGAACTTAAGTGCTGGAGCTAGCAATTGCTAGAAGCCATGCTTTGATATTTATGACTTGTGAGAGTTAGAGAAACTCTCATAAAAAAATACTATTTGAAGTTATTTTATAATTTATTAGATTGAGATACCAGAAAACTTTGCTTCACCAATAAAACCCAAGATAATGAGCTCAAATATGAAAAACTATTCTAGATAACATAAATTTTTGAAAAGTAGTTGAAAGGCTTGTAGCATAATCACAACTTGAAAAGCAAAGCTAATACAAAGTTGTCCCAAATAGACTGCGCATACTTATTATTTCTTATTTTAATCTTCTTTAAGATCAACCTCTTCTACTTAGATATGCAAAAAAAAAATCTTTTACTCATTTCACTCATATTAACAATGTTGTTTGAAATCTTTCATTCAAAATCCTTTGTGTGGATAGCTATAGAAAGGACGGAGGTACTATTTCTTTAATATGTGTTTGAATTCTTCTCTTTCAACGACTTTTGGTGCCTTCATTTGACCCATTATATGCAAGGTTGTTAGTTTTGAATTTGAATCTTTCTTCTTAAAATATCCTTTTGATGTGCCAAGGAAGAGCTTTTGGGATCTTCTAAATTCTTCTAGGATCTTTTGTTAGATTTTAGTAGTTTATAGAAAATTTTTTATATTTTTTAAATTTAGACCTCCTTTGGAAAATTGATTTAAGTTAGATTTTCCTTGATCGTTCTCATTTTTTTGAATATTTTAAAAAGTTAGTAAGTGTATTTGTTGATTGTGAAATTGAGAAGTCTCCAAATACGCGATTATTAAGATTCTTTTTATAGAATGGTCCTTATAGTTGACTAAATCTTTAATGATGAGGTCCTATTTTCATGAATTCCACTTTGCTTTTGGTTGGCTAAGTGTTGCGGTAGCACTCCCTTGCTTGCCCCACCCAAAAATTTTATGGTGTTATTATTTCTACAAAAAATTTCAAGAGGAAACAACAACAACAATAACAACAATAAATATCTATCCTACTAAGTGGGGTCCACTATATGAATCCTTTTTCTCCATTGTGTCCTATTTTTATTTAGTTCTAATAAATTAAGATCATTTTTTATACAACAAGCCCTAGTCCTTTTAGGTCCACCTCTACCTTTTTTAACAAAAGTCAAATGTAAAACATCTACTCTCGTAACTTGAGCATTAGCTAGTCGAAATTTAATGCAACCAAACCATCTAAGTTGACTATCTTTATTCTTGTCTACCACTAGAGCTATACAAACCTTTTCACGGATTTATTCATTTCATATTTTGTCTCTAAGTGTAAAGCCACTCATCCACCTAAGCACTCCAATAGTTTCATGCTTCTCTTTTATATGCCAACATTCTGCACCATAAAGCTTTGCAGCTCTCACCACCATCTTATAAAGTTTTTTCTTCAAGTTTAAGCGATACTTGTCAATCATACAATAGACCTAATGCATTGCTCCACTTAAACCATCCAACCTGAATTCTACTTATAACATCCCCATCTATATCGCCATCACTTTGAGCAATAGACCCGAGATATCTAAAACATTCACTAATAACATCCCCATCAGTGCCATCCTTTTCACCTAGTGTGGTTTTGGTTGTGATTCGATCAAATCCCAAGTTTATCATTCTAACAAGTTGTATCAGCGCTGTGGTTTCGTTTTTGAAGTAGTTCAATGGATCGACTTTGTGTTCTGGAATTTGCAAGCAGCAGATTTTGCTATATAAAAAAAAATTGTATTTGCTACTACAATGAATCACAAAGAAGCCTAAAATGATGAATCTGGATGAATGAAATGTGCTGGATCGAGCAACAATAGGTTTGATCTGTACCTTTTTCTTGTTTGCCGTGTTCAACATAATGAATGAGAAAACTACGATGAATCTCATGAAGACACTGACAAAGATGTGTTAAAAAGCTTTTGCTTCAAATAAAGCTTTTTTGATGAAGAGGTTATTCAACATGAATATAAAGGAAGTTTGTTCGGTGGCTGAACACTTGAACAATTTAATAATATGAGTAGTCAGTTATGTTCTGTGGGTATCAAATTTGATAATGATGTTAGGACACAATAATTCTATCTTCGTTATCAGGCAACTTTGATGGATTAGCTATGATGGTAACTCTTCAGATAATATCACATTGAATTTTAATGACATTGTGGCATTAGTGCTAAATGAAGAAGTTCCCAGAAAAATAACAAATGGTGAATCTTCAAGTTCTGCATTGAATGTTAAAAATGGGAGAAGAAATATGGACAGAAATACAGGCTCAGATAGATGCAAACCCATAAGAGAAAAGTCCAGGTCATGAAAAGAAATAGAGATGTGAATGTTTGAACTGCGGGAAGAAATGACATTTCAAGAAAGATTGCGAAGCTCCAAGGAAGGCTAGTGGTGGAGGTTAAGAAATGAATCTCTCTACAAATTTCTCTACAGGAAAAATCTAAGGCGACTCTTTTGTTTTATCCCTAGTCAGTACTGAATCTTGGATAGCAGATTTAGATGCCTCTTTTAATACTTGCCTCAATATAGAAGTGTTTAAAAATTACACTCATAGTGATCTGGGGAAGGTGTATTTGTGAGATAACAATGCCTATTTTATCGTAGGAAAGGGTGATGTTGATATCAAATTTTCAAATGGAACGGATTGGAGGCTTAATGAAGTTAGATCTATTCTAACTCTGAAGAGAAATCTGATTTCGATGAGCCAGCTGACAAAATCAGAGTACATGATTATTTTCATAGGTGATTTGTGGAGGTGTCAGGGGTCAATAGTTATGACTCGGGCACAACTAAATGTACACTTTACCTGATCAATGAGATGATATAATCTATTGATGTTGCTAGAATTAATGTTGATGTAGATCTTTAACACCGCAAAATTGATCACACGAGTAAGAAATGTATGAAGTCACTATTTTCAAAGAATAAACTTCATAGTTTGAAAACTGTGAATTTAATGCTCTGTGAAGATTGTGTATATGACATACAAAAGAAAGTTTTTTTCCTTAAAGGTGGGTCAATGGTGAAGTGAAAAAAGTTGGAGTTAGTGCATACTAACGTACAAAGTGCTACTTCAAATCAGTCCATTGAAGGTTTGCATTAGTTTGTCACTTTCATTGATGATCACACTAGAAAGGTATTGGTTTGTTTCTTAAAACATAAATCTGATATATTTGAAGTGTTTAAAAAGTGGAAGGTCATGGTAGGAAATGAGACAGACTTGAGATTTAAGTATCTCAGATCAGATAATGTAGGCGAGCATCATGATCAGAAGTTCAGGAATTTCTGTGTTGCTGAAGTAATCATGCATGAGTTAAATGTTCTAAGAACACCATAATAGAACGGTGTGATTGAATGCATGAATAAAACCATCATGAAGCGTGTCAGAAGTATGAGGTTGCATGCATAAGGTAATTTTGGGCAGAAGCAGTGAACATTATTGTCATCTGATCAATCATGGCCCATCAATACTTTTGAATGAAGGCTTCTCCGAAGAAGCCTGAAGTGACAAAGGGCTATATCTATCTCATCTAAAAGTATTTGTGTGTACTTCATATGCTTATGTTGATGCTAGGTCTAGGAGTAAAATTGATTCAAAATTAGTCAAATGTATTTTCATTAGGTATGACTCAAATAAAATTGGGTACAAATTTTGGGAATTTTAGAATCAAAAGTTCATCAAGAGCAGAAATGTGACATTCAAGGAAATGAAAATGTACAAGGATAGAAGTGGAACTCAAAATTGTGTGTCCATTATTTCTGAAGAGTCCAAAGATGTTGATATTGAAGATATTGGTGATTAGAAGAGTGGAGATAGAAAGAGTGCTCAATCGGATGAAACATAGGAAGTTCCTCAATCACCTGCTACTAAAGTCAGAAGATCCAATAAAATCTCAAGACCGACAAAGATGAATTCTTCTTTATACTATTTGTTATAAACTAATAGTGGTGAACTGGAATGCTATGAAGAGGTCACTCAAGTTGAAGATTCAAAGGAGTGGGAGTTTGACATGAATGATGATTGCAGTCACTGATGTTAAATCAAACTTAGGATTTGACAGTATTACCAATTGACAAAATAACACTATACAATAAGTGGGTGTACAAACTGAAAGAAGAGTTGGATGATAGCCTGTGCTACAAGACAATACTTGTTGTAAAGGTTTTCAACAAAAGGAAAAAGTGAACAATACTGAAATTTTCTCTTATGGTGAAGATATAACTGTAGAGTTGTGTCGAGCTTAAGAGTAGATGAAGATCTACTTCTGGAGTGGATGGATGTAAAGACGGTTTTTTTACATGAAGATTTGAAAAAGGAGCTAAATATGGCGCAAACACATGGCTACAAGATTCCATGAAAATAAGATTTGGTCTGCAGACTGAAGAAGAGCTTTTATGGCTTGAAACATGCCCCGAGACAATAGTACAAAATGTTTGATAAATGCATGTCAAACAATCAGTACACGAAGTATCAGACAGACTTCTGTTGCTTCATAAAAATGTTTTGGTGATTTTTACATCTTGTTTCTTTTTTTATGTGGATGATATGCTGGTTGTAGTGGCATATATGAAAAAAATCAGAAATTTGAAGGAGCAATTATCAAATGAATTTGTGATGAAGAATTTAGGTTCAACCAAGAAGATCATTGGGGTAAGAATCAATTGGGACATTAGTTTATGTATACCGAAGCTGTCTTAAATAGTGTATATTAAGAAGATCATACAGAGGTTCAACATGAGTGAGGCAAAACTAGTTTGCACTCCCTTAGATAGTCACTTCAAAATATCTAATAAACTATCATCTAAGTATGAAACAGAGCAAGCACATATGAGAAATCTGTATGTTTCAGCGGTTTGGAGTCTAATATATTTTATGATATATACGAGACTGGTTATTACATATGCAATGAGAATCATCAACAAGTACATGGGTATCCAGACAAACATCATTAAGAGACAATGAAGTGGATTCTTAGATATTTGAGGGGAACAATCAACATGGCACTTTGCTTTGGAAGTGCAGGAATTAGTCTACATTGATTGGTAAATTCAAATTTGACAGGTGATATAGATGATAAAAGAAGTACAATAGGGTATATCATCACTTTGGAAAACACAACGTTGAATTGGGTCTCCAGGTTGCATAAGATTGTTGCACTTTCATTCACGAAAGCTGAATATATTGCTATTACTGAGGCTAACATGGAGATAGTTTGATTGCAGAGTTTTATGACAAAACTTGGTCAAGAGCTGGTGATTTGAATGCTTCATAGTAATAGTTTGAGTGCTATTCATCTAGTCAAATATGCTAATTTTCAAGTCAGAACAATATATTTAGCCGAGGTATCACTTTATTTGTACTCTCCTATAAAATAGATAGTTATTCTTGGAAAAGATACACACAGCTTAAAATCTTGCTGATATGTTGATTAAGGTGGTGATTATTGAAAAAATTGAAGTTATTCTTAGCTTCAGTTGGAGTCTAAGAAAGTTGAGGGAGGTCAGAGGTGAGCCACACTACAATACAAACAATGAAGATGGTGCAGATCTTGAGGAGATGTTTTGAGATGCAATCAGTCATCAAGTGGGATATTATTCAATGTGAAGCCCGTTGTTATGGCAAACAACCTATAGGAAGGCGGCAACATTACTAGCGCTTAAGGGCCTAAGGGAGCGCCCACGCGCCAGGATATGAGGGAGCGCCCAGAAACTTGGATTCTAAGAGGGTGATGCCCAGGCACCCACTTCAAGTGCCCCCACGTCTAGATCCAGAGAAGGCATCGCTCAGGCGCTCATTTCAGAGTGCGATAGCGCCTGGATTCGTGACTTCAACTAGAGCAAGCAGAAATGTAGCTCCCGAGAGTGGCACTTAGGCGTTAGTTGCATACGCAGTTAGGGATTTCAGTCATTGTTTCACGAAGAACTCCTCTCTCGCGCGCGTTGTGAACACTTGAAGGGCTTTTGTGTGGAGTGGTGAAGTAGGAGGTGAATTCGGAGCGTGTAATTTCTCTTGTACGATCAAGAGAGGATTTAAAGCGAATTACTATAAGTTTCATTGATGTAGAGAGACGATCTGAGTGGTATAAATTTCAGTACTTTTATCTTTTCATAGTGAAATTTTTGGTCTAGTGTAGCTCTATGGTTTTTTCCCGTTCTCGAGTTTTTCCACTTTAAATTTTGGTGTGTTTTCTGGGATTACTTGTTATGCATTTCTGTTTGATATTTTGTTCTGGATTTTTCGAATTGGTGCGATCTTTTTTCCGCAGTGTGGTTTTGATTGTAAATTAATCGAAGCCCAAATTTTCATCCCAACACTTTAATCTTCACTTCTCCACACTTCATCTATTTAGAATGAGTTTGATGTTGACCAAAAAAGAGTTCTGAGATTTCAGAAAGTCATCCAAAAAATTCATCAAAATTCATACATTAGTGAATAACAGTTATAGAATTATCAACATTAATACAAAGTCTCTTTATAGCAAAAGAAAAAAAAAGTCATGAAAATGACTGCATTTATTCTCATAATAACTATTGGTGTTTGTCTGTTTGTCTGTAGACTACGAAAGATGAACAAATCTTTGGTTCAATGAAGAAGATGAGCGGGAGTTCTTACTAGACCTTATGCTTGGAGTGATACATTCTTTTCACGCACTCTACTCTTAATTCAGCCTTATAGAACTATTAAGGCCTCATTTGCCTTTCATGTAGGAAGCACTAGTTATGGCTTTAAAGCCTCGGAGCTTACGCCTTTATTCTCGTCGTTGTTTCTATTTTTGGTCCTTGTCACCTTGAGACATTTGGCTGAATTAGGAAGAGAAGAATGGGAACCCACTCAAAACCAAAATCGTAGAGGACAGGAGAGAAGACAAATAGTTGACTTTTAGGGGTGATGATTTTGGTAATAAAAAATTATTATCATCTAAATTTAGTTTAAAACAAGCAACTTGACATAAATTAGCGGAATATTTAATGCTGCAAGCAAAAATAATTTCTTTGTAGACCAGAAATCAAGTTAGGGAACCATGGCAAAAATCTCAAACGGTACTTGAAAAAATGTGGAGGGTATTCAGAAGCTTGATCTTTTGTGAAGAGGCCCAAAAGTGTGGGGTTGGCATTGTATTTAACATTAAGTTTAATCCACGAGTCTTTGTTGTTCATATCACATATTTTGCCGCACTCATGGCATCACTGGAAAGCATATCCTTTTTACAAACTATCTCTTCATAAAGAAGTTTATTCTGCTTTTATCAGGTAATAGGATTCAACTTCTGCATTCATCAACCAAGTTCACAAGTTCTATGTTACGAGTTCTTTACAGTGCTGCGCAATATCATCTCTTTTCTGTGTCCGAAATCTATCAAAAATCCTGATTTCAGTTTTTCATACTATCTTTATATTATAATCTTCAAATTCTTCCCCCTTGTCTTCTCAAATAGGTATCGCGCCATCACAAGTGCATACTACAGAGGTGCGGTTGGTGCGCTCCTTGTCTACGATGTCACCCGCAAGGTCACATTCGATGGTGTGGAAAGATGGTTGAAGGAGCTCAGAGATTATACCGATCACAACACCGTGATCATGCTTGTGGGGAACAAGGCGGACTTGCGTCATCTTAGGGTGGTCTCAACAGAGGATGGCAAGGCCTTTGCTGAGAGAGAAAACACTTTCTTCATGGAGACATCGGCCTTGGAGTCCATGAATGTGGACAATGCATTCATTGAAGTCCTAACTCAGATCTTTCGCGTTGCCAGCAGGAAGGCTCTTATTTCTAGTGCTGATGCTACAGTCTTACCGAAAGGGCATACGATCAGTGTCAGCATGGCAGATGATGTTTCTGCCGTGAAGAAAGTTGGATGCTGTTAAACTTAGCTGAAAAATATTAGCCTTTTATGCTTCACAGTGCTATGGTTCACCAAACTAGTGAATTTTCAGCACTTTTATTTGAAGGCAATGCCAGGCTTCTCTCATGGTGTTTTCAAATTGGGAATCAACGTTATAAGGAGTGAAAACACATGGTTGATCACAGAACTATCATCAGTAGGCTAGAAACTATTTGTTGTTTTGTATTAAAAACTCTGGAGCTAAATTATCTTGAGTTGTAAAGTTCTCTCAAGGGACAAAAGGTTGAATATGAAATTTAAAAAAACTTGGGTTCTTTTTGTTGTATCGAATAAGAAGGCACACTAATTGAACCAAACTTGCTCACCCTTAATTAGTCTAGTTCAAAGCCTCTGCTTTCTTTTTCACCTCACGTGGCAACAAATATAAGAATTATGATCCCTTCATGGCATTGTAATTTTCATCTTTCTGAGGCAACCATCGTAAGCTCAGCCAAAAGTTTTCTCTTCGCTATAAGCAAATATCATTGTTTTTGTCTTCTTCAGCCATCACCTTTATCTGGCTTTGTCATTATTGATTGCGTAGATTATCATCAAGAGCTCCAACATCCTAACAATACCAAATTTCTTTTTCTTATTCTTATTGTTTCAATTTTATGAAGCATTTATTTGGTAGTTATGCTTTGTTATCATGAAATATATGAGATTTATTATATTGGTTTAATTGTGTTGTTCATGATCATATTTTAGTGTTTTTCCCATTTATATTAATTCATATAATTATTTGGTAATGCAGTTCAATACCTACATATGTATTTGTGATTGATTGAGAGTTCTTACTATTTAGTTGATATTGATCTAGTGTTATTTTGTTGGATTTTAGTTGAGTTTTGGACTTTATAACTACACATGTTGATTTTGGTTACTTTTATTTATTAGAGAAAAAAAATATATGTTTGTTAAGATTATTATTATTATTGATGCTTGCAGTAGGTTACTTAGATTTTTCATCAGATTGTTGGTCATGCCTTACACATTCAATCATGTGTTTTATGTTTAGTTTGTCTGGAATATTTGTAGCAATGCTTGGTCTTGAAATGGAACCTTCTTTTTGTCTCACTTTGGCTTAGTCCACATCATTATATGCCATTATGAGCAAGCGTGGGCTAGAAATGTTCTCTAGCGGGTGAACAAGGGCAGGCGCGAAGGGGCACCCAATGCTTACTCATCTGTGCTTGCTTGCAATCTTCATGTCTCAAATGCATGCTCAACATGTTGGTCCAGTAGTTATGCCTCACATTCTATGTGTATCCATTAGCTTCTTTGTGCATGCTCACAAGCATCTAGTCTATTCAGGTACTTATTTGACCCGTCGACTTGTGCTTGCTTTGACACATCATTGATCGACTTGTGGACATATAATTTTCCATCCAACTTATAATTGATGTCAAATAGTGTGTTCCATAAAGTTGTCTCAATCTTCTCTAGACCTAGCGAACACTATGCCTTATATGGGACCTATTGGCCCCTCCCTAGCTCATCACCTTCTTTTTTATGATCAAGTGATATAGCTAGCTACCACTTTTTCGCCTCAATTGGTGGTAGAATAGAGCAAACTATATATGCATTTTTTGTGCCTTTTGCATCATTTTTTTTATTGCTAATATTAAGGGAACCATCTTTTCTTAACTTCATTTATCAAACCGCCCTTTGACACTACCTACCTCTTGAATTTTTCCTCTTTAAAGTAAAAATGAAATGAACAACTTGCTATTTTGAGAAGCATATGATAAATTAAGCCTACTTAGCTTGTTCTTTTCTCTCTTGATCAAATGTTCGTGAAACATTTCTTGGTATAATAGACATGGTTTCTATCTTTCTTGCCTCCTTTAAAATCCCCAAATTTAAGTTTTATAGGATTGACTTCTTTTCTTCATGAATCCAATATGCCCTCAAGCTTCGAATACTCTAGCAGTTATAATCATCAACTTCTAAACCCATCCACTCCTCTCTTTCTAGTTAACACTAAGTTACCATAATGTTTTGGGCTTCAAGAAACCCTCTTTATGGTAGGAGACTTCAATTGCTCAAACATGTCGCACTAGGGCAAGAATGGATCACAGGATGCATTTCCACATGTATGGGAATTAGTAGATCAAATGAGTTACACATGCATATATCTTTTGAATGAATCATAAAGAGGGTGATGTATTATTTTGAGAGATAGAAGATAATTCACTTTACGGGCTTAAGAGATCAAGAAATACATACATACATACATATATATACATACATACATACATATATATATATATATATATATATATATATATTTTTTTAAAATATAATTTTATGGTTAATTAAATTTGGAGTATGAAAAATTTCTCAATTATGAATCTTTTTTATATTATTCTAAGTTTTGGTATTAAAGACTTCCTAAGATAGCTTTTCTACCTAATGGATAAATGATTCAAATTCTTGCATTATAAGCACAATTAATCATAACTAACAAGCAAGAAGGGCAAAAGATAGTCATTAAAAAAATCACATATTATAAATAATAACAAAAGAGAGATGAGAGAGAGAGAGAGAGAGAGAGAGAGAGAGAGAGAGAGAGAGAGAGAGAGGGAAGGATTTCATGAGCGATGAAGTGAATATACGACTCTTATAGTCCATAAGAAATGATGATTTCTTAATTATGAGGCCTAAACATCATCAAGGTCATGCTAGCCTTAAATCTAATTTAAGGCTTGGTCTTAACAACCATTGGGTGTAACCCTCACCCAATTCTATTTCATGATGGTTTTATTGGCTCAATTACCTTGATAACACTTACACCTTGACACCCCATAAAAGAATAGACGAGCATAATATGATCTTAAAACTTATCTAAACAGATAACTATTTAGATCCACCTAATCACACTTAAACTATGACATTAGATCTTTGTACATTTACAAGATAGTATCAATTTAAAATTACATAAAAGGTTTTATGAACTCCCCATTAATGTTGAGATGGCCCAACCATGAATGTACATGATAATTGAATTATGCAAAAGTTGACTTAATTATATTTTTCATAGTGAGCTAAGAAAATAAATATCATGTCTCGACTCACTATGCCATGTATATAATGACATCAATATGAGATTTTTATCAATTTTGTAAATCACGCCTTCAATAAACAGGTAGTTAGTAAAATATTAATTGAGGATCATTGATCCATAAAATACTAATATTAATTATTTCAAAAAAGTGACTTATATAATCTATATATATGCTTTAAAGATGTCATATTTTTTATAGGTGATTTTTTATTAAGTATTAAGATAACTCTTTAATATTTGACCAGCCAAATGAGAATGATTTTATATTAACAACATTTTGTATAGAATAAATCTTAGAAAAAGCACACAATTTTATGTTTAATCATAAAAAAACAATATCAAATTGAAAAAAAGTATATAATATCTTAAATCTGCACTAGGTTCAACTATTCATCACATATATTGAAATAAATATAGTTGGGTTCTATCGTAATTACTAATGTTTGGAACTATATATGAAGATTAGCATGGATGATTTTCTCGTGCACTCAATCTTGGTTGTCATTTCGACTCTCGCTTTTTAAATCAGCTAATTTTTCTATATCACTTTCTTATTATTAAACTAAATAATAAAAAAAAGATTACTTAAAATTATTTAAAATAATGGTTGGCTTTGTAAAATTATGTTACTTTTGGCTTAGAACATTAGAATTGGTATATGATTGATAACTAATCAATAAATCCCCTAACAACCATAAATGGAAAACAACTTTGTTACACCATAGTCTTATGATACCTAAAAATATACTATCAAAATACCTTATGTATGCTAATTAATTAAGCTAGTTATCCAAAGAAAATGTATCACTTAAGTTATACAAGGTTGACACAAAGTTTAAATTTGTTAATTAAGGATGGTTTAATTTAAGTCATTAATGGTTCATCCAAATTTTGTCAACATTTTGTATGGTTTAAGGGTAAAGATTCTAAAGAACCAAGAAATGATGGGCATAGGTCACTTAAGATGATCCATGCCCTAAAAGGTTATAAGAGCTATGGTATAAAGATTTTGGTGTTTTAAAGAACAAGAAGAAAGAGCGACACATCTTTGTTTTCCTTATTTTTTATGAGGTCAATATCTCTCTTCCCAACCCACCCTTAAAGCCTAGTATTTAGCTTTAGAAACTCATTAATGACTACCTTAAAGAACTAGTTGATGCTTTGAGCTAGTTTAGAACCAAAACCATATCCTTATTCCACTTTGTTTTAAATACACCTAATCGTATCCTTATTCCACTTTTGTTAAATTATTGAAAATTGAAGGTTGAGTGCCTTTAGGTTCATGTCATATTTTTATAGGACCCTTTAAACCTTTGTTTTTTCTGACATAGTTAAGATTATTATTATTTTTTTACTTAGCCATATAGTAGGAGATCCAATGAGACACTATCAAATCAAACTTAATATATTCCTTTGTTCATTTCCTTGGTTCAAGGTACTCCATCTATATTGAAGGTCATCTTAAACTATGAGTGAATCAAAATTTAAATTAAAAAATCATGAACTAAAATTAACAATACCATACATTTAAAACAAATTGAAAGAATAACTTAAAACTAAACAAATGATAATTCAATCAATCAAATTACAAAAAAAAAATCATAAACAAGATTTAAATAAAATATAAACTTAATCATAATGAAATTTAAACAGATCCCTAACAAAAAACTAAATAAATTCCTAATCTAAATTTGACCAATTGATTATCAAACCAAAATATAATTCATTCCCTAAATGAACTAAACATAAACTATCTAAGTTTAAGTCAACTTAAAATACTTAACTGCAATTAAATTAAAACCTACAAAACACTTAATCCGGAACTTAAAATGAATAATTAGAAAAAAGTAAAACTGAAAAGATCTTGAATTTAAAAAACATCAAATCACATGAAACTTCAACAAGCACTTAAATCCAAAATTTCATCTAATTGCAAAATTGAATTTAAACCATAACATAAAGGCAACTTAATCTAAAATAATCAAGGTATAAGACTAATATATTACTCAAATATAATAAACTCAAACCAAAATAAAATACAATTTATAAAAGAAAATTCTAAATGCTACAAAAAAAATTAACTCTACACTGAGGTTACCTAAATCAATCCATGCTTTTAAACCCAATCCCAAACTCCAAATCAACCAATGGCTACCTACCCCTAACTTAAGCCTCAATTGAAACCTACTCAGCCCTCAGGTAGACCCAACCAAGGCTTTAGGTGACTAGAATTCTACCAACCAGAGAGCCAAGATCTCGACCCATCAACACTAACCATGGAAACCTCCACTTTCTTACTCCAACCAATTGGACATGTGCCACTTTCTTGTTGGTAGCTCTTCAACCACCTGAGGCATCCATCCTCTTTCTGTGAGAGTTCCAACCAAAGAAAGGGAAGAAAACACATATAGAAGAATTCATTCATGCGAGAGGAACCCAAAGGCATTTGAATTCCACATCTGAGAAGCTAAGAGAGAAACCCTGAAATATCCTAAAGAGCTTCCTTAAGAGACCCCTAACTGCTAGAATGCTTTAATTTCCCCTCTATTGGGTTTGAATCAAAGGCATAATCAATACAAGACAAATTCAATTTTCCACTTCCACCATCTAACTCTTCTATCTTGCCTTTAAAAAAGCTTCATAAAACTCCCAAAAAACTCTCCCCATCTTTCCACATTTAATTACCATATCCAGGCCATTATTAAATGAACTCAATATATAAATTTGATTGAGTTCATACTTCCAACCATTGCGAGTTGCTGCTAAGCATAGGTACTTGGTTGTGGGGAATAGAGGAACGTTTGGTACTAATCAATTACTTGTATCAACTTGACATACAAAGGTATTGGCTTTGATTATTTTGTGAAGAAGATGTGAGAATTAGGGAAATCTAGCTGTAAGATTTGTTCATGTGGTGTCCCTGATCCTTTCGACCATATTTATTTTCTATTTTGAGGCTTAGATTGACTACATCAAGCATATTTCTTTCAATGGTTGTAGATTCTTGTTTTTCTAGAGATGTGTAAGGAAAATGTGCTTACTTGTATTTTTTTTTCAATATTTTTTATGTTAATTTTACATATTTTTAAAGGTATATATGTTGTGTTTTGCGAGATTCAGGAAAGGAGAGTCATCATAGCTGAAGGAAATGCAAAAATCAATAAGTACATGATGCAGAAAGTAGGTGCCGGGATACAGAAAGAAGGCACTACCAGTGCATTGACGCCCAAAAACAACACTTAGGCACATTGAAGCAGCGCTCAGGCACTGTCGGCACTATTTTTGGTGTGGAGTTTGCCCGTAAGAAGCTGTCGGTCATCGAAATTGAAAATCCGTTGCCCGCTTCGGAAGGACGTTAAAAAAAATTTAGTTTTGAAAAAGATGAAGTCAAACTGACCCCATAATTTTCATAGTTTAAATGAAAGAGCGCTTTACCTCAAATCCTGTATCTATCCCAAAGGATGAACACAAGAATTGAGGGTGAGGCTCGATTAAATAAACTAGAGAAAGTTATGACATCTGTTTGGTCTGCGAAAACCAATATATTGGCCGACAAATTCCCCTATTTAATATAAGGAATTAAATAGGGTTTATATTATGCTGGGTTCGGGAAAA